>NC_050525.1:5927432-5996348 GCF_002922805.2 Oryzias melastigma | reverse complement strand
TGAGTGTGTATATAGCTGATATAATTACAACCATTTATTAGTTTTTTTGTTTTTGTTTTTTGAAGATTATGTGATTCGTTTTTTAAGATCGATTTTATTACCACAATAGTCAGTTTTCTTAACTTTTATTTCTCTGTCAGATGAATCAAACAGGCATACCAAAGAACAGCTCGGGTCCTAAGGGGTTAAATCACGGAGCTAGCATTTAGCTTAGCAAAGTTAGCAGCTCCTGTGTAGTCGTCTGTCTGTCTGTCTGTCTGTCTGTCGGTCTGTCTGTCTGTCTGTCGGCAGCACGATTAGCTTCACATTAAAAATGAAGCAAAAACTCCAGTTGAAATCTCTTTATAGGTTGTTGGTTATGTTAGAGAAACTTGCTGTCAGTTTTAAGCATTTTTAAAAGAGTAATTGATCCCAGAAGTCTGAATCTGTGAACATATTTTTTTTTTATTGAACAGCTACACACTAAAGAACAAAGCATGACTTAAGATTATAGAATAGAGTTTTTACATGATTACAATCAAACAGAAGCAGCATTAAACAACAAAAACAGAAGCGATAAGAAAAATAAATTAATAAAAATAGATCTGAGCAAAGAGGGCAAAAGATCACATAACTATAGATACATAAGGGAAGTTTTTAGGCTATCATGTTTTTATTTTTGGTTTCTTAAAGAGCTTTTAATAATTCCAAATATAACTTGAATTTGTTCATAAATATTCAACAATTTTGGGGAATCTTCATATAATTATTTTTGTCTTTATGTCTCTGCTTTAGCTTTATCTGTCTTGCTTTTTCTTTTATCAGTTCAGTTTTTTTTTTTTTTGTATGACCAATGCAAATGTGCTTTTTTTTTAACTCTCTGAAATGTTATGTTGGGAAGGGTTAGCCTGTCCTGTTATGTGGAGGTGTGTGTGAGGGTTTATTATGTGTATTTGATATTTGTTTTTCTACTATCTCGTTTGATTTCTTCTCTGTCATTTATCATTATTTCTTGAAATGGAGGACCCATTGAAAACGAGATGTTCCATCTGGGTTTATCCTCCTATCTCAGTTTGAATAAAATAAAAAATAAAAAAAAAATTTGTGTATGTTAAATTTGGCAAGACAAAGGATTATATTCAAGCAGATTTCTTATCATTTATTTTCTAATATGAAGCCAAATATGATGGTTTTTAAAGAAAATAGCGTTTGTTGTGGGAATCTGTGAACATCTAGCTAGATTTACTAAATTGTTTTTGCTAACTTCCTGTTTAAACTGCTGCTGTTTTCTGCTGTGATCTGTTCATGACATGCAGACTTCTAGTGGAGGATTTATCTGGAGGGTTGAAATATAAAAGGCTGATTTTAACAAGAATAAATGAAATATCCGATACTGATCGGGGGACAACATCCGATATCGATCGAGTCCTCAACCACGTGATCAAAATCTAAAAACCCCAAACTGAAGGCAGGTTGATCCCCTGTGTTCAAGTGTATGTGCTCCTTATAACCCACAGCTTCCCGCTCCCCTTTTCCGGTGTGTTTATCTCAAACTGATGTCATTGAACTTTCAGAAAACATCAGTTCATTTGGGTTCTCCTTCTTGTGTTTGTGTGTTTTCCCCCCAGCATTCACCTTTCTCAAGGTCTGTCTCTCCATCCCCCATCACATCTGCTGCTCTCCGGGATTACACTGTAAATGTTTGTCTCAAACACACAGTACCGACAGCGGATTAGAAACGCTCTGCACCCGGCAAAAGGGTTAACCAATCAGGGCATGCGGACACAGGGATTAACCAATCGCTCCACGGAGAGGGAGGGGAGCGGGATTAACAGAGCACCGAATGGGATTAGGTCAGTGCTGAGTGCAAACATGCTTTGAAATGTCTGCTGTGGACATTTGAGTATTACGTGTTAATGACGGAGGAAAGTTAGGAGCACAAACTAACACGGAGGGATGTTTAGGAAACAAATGTAGAACATTTTCACTTGTTTTTAACCCTTTAACACCTGACCTCCAGTGTTTATGTTCTTTGATTTACTGTAACTTTTCAACTATTAACACAATCGATGTAATTCCAGTAGATTTTGAAGGCGAAAAGCGCTGCTTTTCGCCTTCAAAATCTACTGGAATTACATTGATTGTTAAAGATTTTGTGTTTAAGCATCACCGGTTACTAAAATAAAAAATCAAAAACCTGAAACTCCACATAAAAGGTTTGACCGCGTCCATGTCACTGCTCAGTTTACACAGAACAGTAATCAGGTCATGGAGGGATTACCAGTTTGTCAGAGGAGATGTGGAGACGAGTGAAGCACGCAAAAGACGAAAACATGTGAAAACCCATGAAAGTAGCTGCAGACAAAAATGTAGCGTTCACTGAGGAGCAGAGGAGGTCCAAAGGGTTCAGAGGTGAAGGGATGGAGGAGGCAAAGATAGACGAGCTGAAGGAGACGGCCAAGAATGGAAGGAGGTGGCTGAAAGACAGAGGGGGATATGGCAATAATCCCAACTAATTCACTTAGAGCATTGCTGAAGGGGAGGCTAAGAGGATTGGGACACTCCCAGAAACAGATCAACCAAAATAACCAAGATGGAGCGGCGAGGAGTGCGCACGCCGGGTCCTGCAGCGCCCCCTTCCAACCCAAAGCCAGTCAGGAGGATTCATCAGACATGTGAAGGGCAGATCACTTTAATATGTCACACAACTAAAACAAGAAATCTAGATTCCATCAAAACAAGTCCAACTAAAACAAACACAAACGATCCAAAAGGCTAAACAACGACAGGCTAACAGGAGCAGAAAACGATCATTTACACGGGTGGATGAAACACAACTTAAAAATCAGTGTCAGTCTGTGAACTTCCTGGAGATTTGTCCTCCGAGGCCTCGCTCGGAGGACGGATCAGACCCAGCTAGCGCTGCCACGATTAGTCGACTAATCAACGACTAAGCGACTATTAAATTAGTCGATTAGTCGTTATTTTATATCATATTGAGTCAGAGTGTAGTGAAGCTGAAAGTTATCGTGGCATTGTGCTAGCTTTTGAGACTAACTATTTATTAGGGATTTTTAAAGCAATTTTCGAGTCTAGCTAATATTTCAGCTACATGCTAGATGTTTTGGCTAATTTAGCCTTTTTTAATTTTTTTGGGCTAATTTTAGCTAATATTTTATCTGGCTATCAGCTTCAGCGTTTTCAGCTTTTAGCTTTAGCGATTTCAGCTATCAACTTTTTAACTATCAATTTTCTTATGCTATCAGCACTAGCATCTTCAGCAGCCAAATTCAGCTCACAGCATTAATACTAGCTTTATCACAGCTAATGCTATATATCTAGTTTATAATTAGTTTAAAGCTAATAATGGTTAAGATTTGTGCTTTACATCCAGTTTGTGCATGACGCGATTAGCCGACTAATCAGAAAAATAATCGGTGATTAGTCGACTATTAAAATAATCCTTTGTGGCAGCTCTAGACCCAGCAAACATTTCAGTGTGGGCCCCATATGGTTTACCTTTGGGTTGAATTGGTGGGTTTGTCCGTGGGTTCTATGGTGGCCCCATCTGTGATTGGTTTAGGTGGGCAGTCAGTAGTTGGCTCGCTGGGCAGTGGAGCTCGCTAACTCGCTACGCTTTCCACCGGGCGGCTGGTTAGCATAGGGACCCACACCACTGAGTCCCAATCACAGATGGGGCCACCATGGACAAACCCACCAATTCAACCCAAAGGAAAAGCATATGGGGCCCACACTGAAATGATTGCTGGGATCTGTGAACTTCCTGGAGATTCATCATCCGTTGATCGTCTCATTTACAAAGGAGGACGGATCGCCGCCGAAGTTCCTCCACAGAAAAGCATTTCTACGAAGGCTGCTGTCACACAGAGAAAAACTAACTAATTCTCACAAACAGAAACAGATAACTGGTGACGTCCTCTGGCAGAGCTGCTAGACTGTCTAGAGGACCTGGAATTTCCAGGAGTTCTGGTCCTTGTGGTCCAGGCAGTCCATAGTCGTGAAGCCCAGTTTCCAGGCCTGCTGGTCCTTGTAGTCCAAGCAGTCAACGGAGGTGAAGCCCAGGGAGGAGGCAGTGCTGTAGCCCTGTGAAGACAGTGATGCTGGGGACTGGCTCAGGGAGCCCCCCATGGAGGGTACGGTGATGGGGCTGAGAGCGCCCCCGGTGCCGGAGAGCTGCGAATGCATGGGCGACAGGTAGGCGCTGCAGTCCAGGCCGGTGAAGTAAGAGGTGGTGCTGGCGTAGCCCTGCGTGTACGCCGCCGGCTGGCCGTAGCTCATGGGGTAGGGCGAGGGCCGCTGCATGCAGGGCGCCGAGGAGGCCAGGGGGTCGGGCAGGGGGGAGATGGCCGGGCTCCAGATGGATACGGCCGTGTTCCCGGCGCTGGAGCTGGCGGCCAGGCTGGGCCCGGACTGGGCGGAGGAGGGACTGTAGGAGCCGGATGGGTTGGGGACGGGGTCGGGTGCGCTGGGCTCCTGCACTGGGGAGGCCTTCTTCTTTGGGGGGCGGGGCTTGGACTGGCCACTGCTTTGCTGCTGCTGCTGACGGCATTTGGCACGGCGGTTCTTGAACCACACCTGAGGGAGAACAGAAAGAACAAACCACGTCAGAGAATCCCAGAATGCAGTGGGGCTGTGGACGTGCACGAACCAATACCTGCACACGAGACTCCGGCAAGTTGATCTTGAGGGCCACCTCCTCCCTCATGAAGATGTCCGGGTAGCGGGTCTTGGAGAACAGAGCTTCCAGGATGTCCAGCTGCGTCCGGGTGAAGGTGGTGCGCTCTCTACGCTGCTTCCTGGGAGTGGCTGCAGCAAAAACACAAACACCATCAACTACAAAGTCACATCAAGTCGACTAAAAACCCCAAAGTTTGGGGAAAACTCTGGAAGACACCTGATCCAGGTAATTAGCCACAGATAAGGCAGAATTTCTAGAAAACCAGCAAGAAGTCGGCCCCTCGAGGACAGACTTTGGACACCCCTGATCTAAAGAGTTCTTTAAAAAATGACTAAACACAAACGATCACTGATAGGAGTGTTCATAAATGCCCCAAGGACATGTCAATCTTTTTAATTTAATTTAAACAGATAAGCTAATAAAAACACATTCCTATTTACAATAACAATATGGGAAGTGAAGAAATACAAAGTTAAATAAAATTACATCACAATACATGCAACAATTTACGTTAAAACAGTAAAAAATAATTCAGTAAACTATACATGCACTGTAAAAAAGTGAAATGTTGGATCAGTTAAGAAAAGCTTTGTCATTTATTACAATTTAAATATTAGTTTTATCAAGTTAATCGAGTAAATCATCAACTCAAATTTTCTATTTTGATAAATAAATACTAATAATATTAAATGTACAAAGTTTTTGTCAATCGATCCAACGTTTCACCTTTAGCAGTGTAGGGTGAATGCATGTTGAGTTCAAACGTGTGCAGGATTTTTTCCATGATGGAGTCATTGTCGGGCGCGCGCGCGCGTGGGTGTCACACTGGACATTTCTACTAAATATAAACAATATATTTCTGCGACGGAAGAATTTCGTTCTTTGGAAATAAAAAACGTTTTTTTTTCTTGTTGTAACATCGTTTTGTGTTTCATTCCTGGAGATTGAAGTCAAACATTTAGTTTTTGATCGAACTGAACTGAAGAAGACATTTTTTTCAGGGGTGTTTTTGTGCGCACATCCTGGGACGCAAACAGAGGCCGTTTGCGGACAGGATTTGATCCGATTTATGCGTGACGCTAAGCAGGTTGAAATATTTTAATTCAAAAAAAGAAAGAAAGAAAAGTGACTATTCATATGTAGCTTTCAGTGCTGCACCTTTTTCTTGGCTGGATGGAAAGGTTAAACAACCAAATGACCTCTGAGTGCGGCTGTTTCTGTGGCTCACCGCTCCCCCAGGACATGGAAGAATACATTTAACACAATTGATGCGTGACAACTCATAAGACTTAACTTTAACTTTAAATGTGCGCGACCAACAACAACACTCAGCCTTGAACTCAGTTCAAAAGCGCGCTGACACTCGGCAATGTGCGTCTTGGCTGCGCGTATTACGCGTGATCAATGTTGAATTTCCCTCCGTTTTTGTGGTGCTCACGCGCGAAAAAATTAGTCAAAAAATAAATAAATAGATAAAAAGTCACCAAAACACAACTGGAATATAAAGGACGTAAAGAAAAAGTAAAAAAAAAACCGTCTCCAAAAAGGATCCTTCTTCATAAAAGTGTAATATTTATATAATATAATATTTATCTGTTTACATTTACCACTTTTTAAATGAAAAATATCATATATAACGGAACAAACATCATTTTATTTGTCTATAGTATTTAACTCCGTCTTTACGCACCAGTCTGCGCGTTTTACGCATGTCGCCGACGACCTGGCGCCTTAAACTACAGTGATGGAATGAAGCGAGCATCCTTTTTTGGTAAAAGAAAAATAATCAGAGAGACGGCAGTGAAAGAGAAACACACTTAAACTTACGTGGATACGCGACGGTGGTGTGCAGGACATCCATTCCTGGCGCAGGCAAACTTAACCCGTTCATAGTGTAATGGGGTTGCTTTATGTAGGACATCATCCTGGCGGCAGCTTTTAAGAGCTTCCTGGAGCTCGGACGCGCAGCAGCGGGAGCCTCGGAGCGCAACGGCGGCAACAAGTGGATGCGTCCGACCCGAGCGGCGCGCCACGCGTTTTCAGGACTTTTTTTCTCTTTCAAGCTCCTCTGTGGGCTTTCATTGACTGTCAGCTTCGCAGCAGAGCCCCGCCTGGCTCGTTCAGCATCCGGACAGCTCTCTCCACGCAGAGCCCGCGCGCGCACAAACGCTCAGGTCCGCTGCTCCCAGATTCCTTTGCGCCTTCGTGCGGCACTCCACTGAGTTTCTTCACCGGCACTCGCTGCTAATTAGAGGAAGCAAGTGATTGCAGAAAACCCCTCCCACATTCACACAGCAGACACGCGCGCAGCGGCCTCAGTGGGTAACCGTCACATAATGCGGAGTCTGCGCAGCTCCTGCTCAGATCCATCCATCCACCTATCTATCTATCTATCTATCTATCTATCTATCTATCTATCTATCTATCTATCTATCTATCTATCTATCTATCTATCTATCTATCTGAGGAAGTCCGTTTCCTCTCAGTGACCCCCGTGACCTCTGACCTCTGTCTCTGGCCATCACAGTCTGATCATTTGCTGCACAGCTGCTGCAGTTCATTCGCACTTTCACACATCAATCCCATGTTGGGATCTAATTCAGCTGCACACACACACACACACACACAAAGGAACAAAGCTCATTTGATTTATCATAATATGCTTTATCTGAAAACTAAGTATCTTATCTCCAGATAAAGAGGGGAAAGACAGAGCGATCCGTTCAGTGTGGCAGTCAGAGAGAGGCACGGCGGCGGTGGCGCCGGAGGTGATGGACGGGTGACCAAAGGGAAGACGGAGGACTCAGCTGAACCTGACAGGAACCTTTTAGATTTTGAGAAGAACTTATCTAAAGTGAGTTTGTGAGTTTTTGACTTACATACGTGTTTGAGCTTCAAACATAGAAGTTCTACTTTCAGTTTTAGAACGTTATGGTTCTGGTGGGACGGGATCTTCACCGGATTCCTCCACGCCGGCTCCTCTTACAGCTGCAGAAGCAAATGGGGAAGTAGGCAAGCAAACCGAGCTGCTTTAATCCCGTCCAGCTGCCCCTCCCCCTGGAAGCTGGACTCACAGCCGGTCAGAAAATACTCAACCACAGAGGGGTTCATCGTGGATCTGACAGGGGTCCACACCCCAAAGAACCAGAGCAAACAGCCAGGTGAGGGGGGGGCGTGCAGTGAGAGGAAAGCAGGTGAAGGGGCAGAGGGTGGGGGAGGCTCCGGTCCTTGTCCCCACTGACACACTGCTGCAATTAATCCAGATTAGAGTGTCTAAAACAGGTCGGCTAAATCTGCGGGCCAGCCAGCAGCACAGAGGCTGCTGTCAGCTCCAATCACTCAGCCCGCGCTCAAGCACGCACACACAGACGCACGCCGTCCTAATCCCCCCTCTGCTAACCAGGTGCCACCAGCAGCTCGCCACGGCCCAACGTTAACCCCTCCTCCTGTCAGCCCCCCCCACGCACACACCGTCCCAGAGCGTCAGCACAGCATCCTGGCTGAGACGACACGCAGAGCGCCAACAGATGGTTTTCATGCAGATTAAAACTTGTGATGAAGATGTGCTGCAGTCCCTTCATTCCGCTGAGTCATCATCCTATTATGACCTGCAGCAAACCAATCTGGTCCCACCAGAGGAGAAAGAGTTCCAAGATGCTCCACAGCTCAGAGCTTTAGGAGCCACTTCCAGAACAGAGGAGCAGAACCGGTCACAGTTTCAACCACAGACTCGTGTCCAGCAACACGCTCGTGTTTGCAACAAGCGTTTCTAGTGGCGAGTCTGCAGGGATTCATGTGAATCTCTGAGATCAACAAACACTTCATCTGTGCTCGATGGTAGGAGCACGCCGCGTCACTGACAAAACAACCTGCAGCTTCATCGGAACAGGCAGGTTACTCCTCAACTAATGAGCTAATCCTCTTCAAGTCTACATCCATTTCTTTCAGCTGTCATGGAGGGCAGGTCACTCCACTGTAATCGCTGACTTTATTTACAGCAAACTTCAACAACAACAACAGATGGAGTCAAAACAGAAACAAATACAACAAAGATCCATTTTCTTAACCTGCTAAATCACAAGTCAAGGTTCCGGACCTCCAGATCATTTTTTTATTGTTAATAATAGGCTGATGTTATATGGGGCTCATTTCTAACTCGTATAATTTTGACAAAATACATTTTGATGGAGAATAATATATTGAAAGTTTGTTAAGGTAAGAGCGCTAACCACTGCTCCACCAGGCAGCACTGCAATGAAGAGACAATTGAGAACATGGTGGTTTTAGGCTGTTCACTAAATGATCAGAATCAGGTGTCCTAATCACATGACCTGGCCACAGGTGTATCAGATCAATCACTCAGACATTCAGATTGTTTTTTTAAACATTTGTGAAAGAATCTTCTGCTCTAAGGAGTTCAGTGAATTCCAGCGTGGAACTATCATATCAACGATCAACAAATGCAGTCGTGAAATCTCCTAATTATTCCACAGTCAACTGTCAGCTCTATCAGAAGAACATGGAAGAGTTTGGGAACAACAGCAACTCAGACACCAAGTGGTCGACCACGTAAACTGATGCAGAGAGGTCACCGGATGATGAAGTACAACGAGGTCACAGACTTTCTGCAGTCAATTGATACAGAGCTCCAACCTTTGTGTGACCTTCAAATTAGCCCAAGTTCAGTACACAGAGAGCTTCATGGAATGGATTTCCATGACAGGCAGCTGCATCAAACTACATGAGTGTAATGTAAAGTGTGGATGCAGTGGTGTAAAGCACGCCGTCACTGGACTCTAGAGCAGTGGAGACGCCTTCTCTGGAGGGAGGAGTCACACTTTTCCACCTGGAAATCTGATGGACCAGTCTGGGTTTGGAGGTTACCAGGAGAAGGGTACATTTCAGACCGCATTGGTGGAGGAGGAATGATGGTGAGGGCTTGTTTTTCAGGCCCCTTAGTTCCAGTGAAAGGAACTTTCAATGCTTTGGGATACCAAAAGATTTTGGACAATTCCATGCTCCCAACCTTGTTGGAACAGTTTGACTTGACTCCTTCCTCTTCCAACATGACTGTCCACCAGAGCACAAAGCAAGGTCCATACAGACATGGAGGACAGAGTCTGGTGTGGATGCTGCAGAGTCCTAACCTGAACCCCATAGAACCCCTTTGGGATGAATTAGAGCACCAGGCCTTCTCCACCAACACCAGTGTGTGACCTCAGCAATGCACTTTTGGAAAAAGGTCCAACATTCCTAGAAACACTGCTCAACCTTGTGGACAGCCTTTCCAGAAGAGTAGGAGCTGTAAAAGAAGGCTGGACCCACATCATATTGAACTCTATTGGTTAGGAATGCGGCTTGGGTTCATATGTGAGTAAAAGAAGGTAAACCAATACTTTTGGTGATATAGAATATATAAAAACAGAGGAGAATAAATACAAAGACAACTGGATCCATAATTTTGGGGTTGCAGCAGAAATGCCTCTGTCCGTCTTTTTGTGCACTATTTATATTTATGAGTACCAGTTAAAAGACATTAGGCAGCTTTTTGAATGAATTCAAGATGAGGCGTAAACAATCTCACAGCAATACAAAGAGCATTCAAGAGATCAAAGTTGGTCAAAGGAGAAGATCTGGAGGACTGTTTGACATTGATCCTTTTCACCTCTCCAATCTGTTCAAACATATTTCATTGTTTTGTTTTGTTTTTAAACCAAGATAATTTAGTTTCAGTTTCTGAATATTCTGTTAAGTTTCGTTGTTAAGAGTCATTGAAGGACAGAAAGTTCACATCCATCGCTTCTATCACCAACAGAAACTCCTCCTTCACATCAATCTGACAGTCATCTGCATAACAGCAGGTCATGTGATGCCGTACCTTCTGGAAACAAACCCTAAGGTAACATTGACGCAGCAAGAACCGGGTGGGGACCAGAGATGAACCCTGTGGAACTCCACAGGACTAATGAGCCATTTGTTGAGCCTCTCGGGCCATCGGAGAGGTGGAGGGTTCTGCTTGTCTACAATATGTAAGACTTAGAGAAGAGTTTGATCACAGGTGTCTGAGAAAAAAAAATCTTCTTCTTCACCTTGTCCCATTTGGGGTCACCACAGCGTAACAGCACCCACTGTTTGGCATCAGTGATTTGGCAGAGTTTTTACGCCGGATGCCCTTCCTGACACAACCCTGTACTTGAGGAGCACAGGGACCCAGTTAGGCAGCAGCGTCAAGGGTCTTGCCTAAGGACCCAATCAGGATGGAGATCAGAGGACACCCTGGGGATTGAACCCAGGGCTCCTGGGTGCAAACTTAGCCCACTGAGCCATCTGAGCAAAGCAAATATTGTAATAAAATGAAGGATAAAATAAAATTTCAAGACAATCACAGAACCTGGGACTTACCACTGTCTCTAAAAGTCAGCTCTTTCAACAGAGTTCTGAACTGCAGAGAACTTGATATCAAATTATTCAGCTGCACTGATTCCTGATAAGGATCAATTATGTAATTTTGATCATTTCTTGAATATTGCAACATATACACACAGCTGTTTAAAGTTTGGGGTCACCCGGACAATTTTGTGTCTTGCATGACCTGGGAATGCCTCTGGACCCCCCAGAGGGAATGGAGGAAGTGGCCAGAGAGAGGGAGGTCTGGACATCTTTACTTAGACTGTTTCCCTTGTGACCTGGTCCTGGATAACCTAAAAAAAAGGATGGATGGATGGATGGAGGAATGGAAGGATGGATGGATGGGCAGATGGATGGATAGACAGATTGGTAGATGGATGGAGGGAGGCATGGATGATGGATGATGAATGGACAGATGGATGGATGAAGGAATGGAAGGATGGATGGATGGGCGGATGGGTGGAGAGACGGATGGATGGATGGAGGAATGGAAAGACGGATGGTGGACAGGTGGATGGATGGAAGGATGGATGGAGGAATGGAAGGATGGATGGATGATGGATGGGCGGATGGGTGGAGAGATGGATGGATGGATAGATGGATAGATGGATGGAGGAATGGAGGAATGGAAAGAAGGATGGATGGATAATGGATGGATGGACAGGTGGATGGATGGATGGAGGAATGGAAGGATGGATGGACAGATGGGTGGACAGACTAGTAGATGGATGGGCGGACGGGAGGACAGATAGATGGATGGATGTATGGATGAATAAATGGATGGATGGATGGATGGATGGGTAGACGGATGGACAGATAGTTCTGTGGTGGTCCTACATGACCTTCAGCTCTCTCTGGAATGTTTCCTGCTGAGTGTGATGAGGTCACCCAGAGTAACTGAGACAAAAACGGCACCCTCAAACCTGAGGCAGTGGTGGTTTTCAGCTGTAAATGAGGTTCCTTCATGGTGGATGAAGGCTCTCTTGAAGACAGTGTGTGAAACTCAAAGGAACTCATGGACTGTGACCTAACCAAGACCCATGCTTCTGATGGCCTGGGGGCCCCTCACCTCTCTCCAGGTAGAGCTGGAGGTTTTTGGAACACCAGAGCCTCACCAGATCAGAAGTCCTCTTCCATCCATTTACCATCACTTTTACTTTGTTGAATGTTTTTGTTGTGATGTGTCATGATAAGTTTGTCCTTTTTAAGACATGTTCTTCATCATCCCTTCCTCAAACTCCAATTTGCTGTGACATGTGAAACTACGATACATGTAAGACTCCAACAGATGTCTCCTGCAGACATGTGTGTAGTGACTCAGGAGCTGTGGGTTAGGTGAGCTGTGTCAGTGGAGGATGAGTGATTACAGTGGACAGTAATCCTGCACATGGATTAAGAGGTTGCATTAGGAGAAGTAGGGGGGGGCACCTCCACCTCTGACCTGTAACAATATGGACCATCAGTGCATAGGGGGGGCATCTCTCTGAGGAGTGAAGACAAGTGAAGGCCGGTATGATGTTGACCTCCACACATTCTTTCAGTGCACAAAGATTGAACTGTTCCCAAAACCCTATCAGGTCCATCAGTTCCTTGGTGATGTGATCCATCCAGGATATCTCTTTTAAACTTTCTTGAAACCAGTCAAAAAAGCTGAATCCGATAGGTAAAGCTGGTTACTGTTTAAGGACTCATAAATATTTACCAAAACTGTAAATAAACATGTTCATCTCTAGAATTACACAAAAGCCCAATATAGCTTAAAAAATTGAAAGTTAGGGACATTGTCGCTTGACCCATTGGACACAAGATGTCAATTAGATAATTAATATACATCTATGGTCGATGTCTTCTAGACATCTCAGACGACTCTATGTTTGTTGTGAAGGGTATCTATATGTAGAGGTCTCCTACACATCTACCTGTAGCCATCTAACATTGAGATCTTTTTAGATCTCTATTAGAATACTTTTTAGAACCATGGCATCTTCCCATTGACTGCAGTCAAATGAGCCGCCGTTCACATTTCTGTGGTCAAATCAGCATCACTGGATTTTTGGTGTGAGTTTCATCCAATACTTACGGTAGCAGGACTGAGAACGCTGGAAAATCTCCACCAGACTCTACGGAGCTTCTTGATGTGACCACGGAAATGTGAACGGCGCCTCATTTGACCGCAGTTGGAAAGGATTGTAAATCAATGAAAGAGCATTTTGATGTTAGCTTTGATTATTTTATCAAGAACTCTGAGAAACCAATGATTGAATGTATTGATCACAGTCAATAAACATTGGAGAATTAGCTAAAAGAGTCTTTGGTGAACTGGAAGGAGAAAGAATCAGGATTTCGGAGGAAGTTCTGTCCATGAAGATCTTCACTTCCTCGTCCCAGCTGACATCCGGATCAGAACCATACGGCTGGACATTACCCAGATTGATGGCTGTTTTTATGTAGCAGTGGTGAAGATTTATGCTAGCGAGACACAGAGCTATCATAATGACACCGGGAGGGTCAGGGGCGGTGCACCAAAAGCCACGCCCCCTCAGAGGAGATTTTGGAAAAAGAGGCTTCAGATCAACATGAAAATTTGTTTTTTAAGACATTTAAGTTGTGGTATTTTGGTCAAAAACTTCCTCATCACAATTAAAACCAAAACCTACTATAATGTTCAAAGGTTGTACAAAAAGCCACGGGAGCTCCGCAGAGAAAAATGGTCGAGATGGCAGCAAAAAATTGATGAATACACAAATGTCACAATCACAAAAATGAGGAGGTACAACACAGGAAAACTGAGTCCATTTTGAGTCCAATGAAAGTCCCTAAAGAGCTTTTCCACTCCCTTTTAATGTTTCACTGTATTGAGACATTTTAAACGCAAAAATCCCCTAAAACTGGGGTCTGAAGCTTCAGAGCGACATTCATCTCTGTTAACCCCTCAGTTGTGGCTCTTTGGCTTTAAAGAAAAATTATAACTGTGTGAATAAATAATGGTTTTGTAGTTTAGGTTCATTATTTAAAGGTAATTAATGATTTTAATTTTGAATTTTGTCATTTTATCTGAATAAAATCTTAAATGGTTTATTCTATTGGTCAGAGTGGATTATTATTAGAATTATCTTATAGCACATTATATGATCTTCTGCTGCACAGCATTGTCTCGCTGCTGTTCAGGGGCGAAGTTCTAAAAGTATAGACCTTTATTTCCATGTATAGATCAGGAAACAAAGGGGATTCTCCAATCCTGTCATGTTTATATTTATTAAAGGGGGAATAAGGATGATGGCGCACCAAAATCACAATGATAGAAACATGTTTGAGTTGGCATTTCTAGCTGTTTTGTTTCTCGTAAATCTGCTGCAGCAAGAGGATCTTATTTGAAGAACTTATTTGGGTGCATTTTATTTTGAAAGGAATATGTATGTGCTGCTGTTAAAGTGAAATAGTTAAAATATAAAAATACAACATTTAATACTTAATTTTTATTTTTTTATTTTTAAAGCTGCATTTTATAAGAAGAGAAACAGTGATGTGGAACTTTGTGGCTCTTACTAGGTTTTGTTCAAATAGAAACTAACCCAGTTTGCTTTTTTAGCATTGATGGTTGCAGATCCCCACCCTAAAATGACAATGCAGAGAGCAGCAGAAACAGGGGGCAACATACCGGCGACCTGTTTAGGGTGTTCTCCACCTTTGCCCAACAGTAGTTGGGTTGGAACCAGCAACCCTGTCACCCTGAAAGGTATTCAGTGGGTTCTGAAGATGAATGAATGGATAGATGTAAAACTGCAGTTTTGAGGGGTTGTGGGGGCAGCAGTCTAAGCAAAGATGCCCAGACTTCCCTCGCCCCAGCCACATTCATCCAGCTCCTCTGAGAGGACCCTGAGGTGTTCCCAGGCCAGTCGAGAGACGTAGTCTCTCCAGCATGTCCTGGGTCTTCCCCAGGGCCTCCGCTGAGACATGCCTGGAACACTTCTCCAGGGATCCAGGAGGCATTCGGACCCTCTTCATATGGAGGAGCAATGCCTCTACTTTGAGCTCTCTCCGGGTGATCAAGCTTCTCGCCTTAACTCTAAGGGAGCGCCCATCCACCCTCCAGAGGAAACTAATTTCAGTCACTTGTATTCGAGATCTCGTTCTTTCGGTCATGACCCAGAGCTCATGATTATAGGTAAATACTGGAACGAAGATCAAAAGGTAAATCGAGAGTTTTGCTTTCTAGCCCAGCTCTTTCTTCAGCAAAACGGACTGGTAGAGCTACCGCACAACGGCGGATGCCGCTCCAGTCTTCCCTTACTCGTGAACAAGATATTTAAGCTCCTCCACCTGAGGCAAGAGCACTCCACCCAGTGAGAGAGGGCAAATATAAACTTTTTAAAAAGTACTCCAGTAGATATCTAAAAACATCCCAAAATTAGATGAGTACAAGTAGATGTGTAGTAGACCTCTACATCCAGAACATTGGCAAACATCTAAAAGAGTAACAAAATAGAGTTGTCTGAGATGCCCTGTAATTGGAGTTTGTCTAGTAAACATCTTGTGAGAAGCAACTACCCAAATGGCTTGTTTACAACGCCCAAGAGATGATGGGCTCACAACCCTATTGGCTGTGAAAAAAAGGTCTGTTGGAGATCCAAACATCAATGTGCAAGAGACTTTTATGAATTGATCATCAGATACATATTGCACATCTATAACTGTAAACATTGAAATGACAATGATAAACTGTAGATATCTAACAGATGTGTCTGTGCACAGTGTGGAGCAGCACCACCTAGACATGGCACGGCTTTGAGTTCCTAGTTTTTAGTCAGATGTTGCAGGTGAACTTGGTGTGTTTCAAAGTGTCATCAGCAGTCTTGAATCAAGACACAGAAATACTGGCAGAGTTCGTGACAGACCACAACCATAACCGGTACCTAAGGACCGGTGACCAGTAACTGAGGACCAACGACCTGTATCTAAGGACCAATGACCTGTACCTGCTGACCAATGGGCAGTACCTAAAGACCAATGACCAGTATCTAATGACCAACGACCAGTACTTAAGGACCAATGGCCAGTATCTAAGGACTAATGACCAGTATCTAATGACCAACGACCAGTATCTAAGGATCAATTGCCAGTATCTAATGACCAATGACCAGTATCTAATGACCAATGACCACTATCTAATGACCAACAACCAGTACCTAAGGACCAATGGCCAGTATCTAAGGACCAATGAAAAGTACCTAATGACCAATGATCAGCACCTCATGACCAACGACCAGTACCTAAGGACCAATGAACAGCACCTAATGACCAATGACCAGTATCTAAGGACCAATGACTAGTATCTAATAACCAACGACCACTACCTAAGGACCAATGGCCAGTATCTAATGACCAATGACCAGTACCTAATGACCAACGACCAGTTCCTAATGCCCAATGGCCAGTACCTAAGACCAATGACCATTCCCTAATGACCAACGACCAATGGCCAGTGCCTAATGACCAGCAACCAGTACCTAAGGACCAATGGCCAGTATCTAATGACCAATGAAAAGTACCTAATGACCAATGATCAGCACCTCATGACCAACGACCAGTACCTAAGGACCAATGAAGAGTACCTAATGAACAATGACCAGTATCTAATGACCAATGACTAGTATCTAATAACCAACGACCACTACCTAAGGACCAATGGCCAGTATCTAATGACCAATGACCAGTACCTAATGACCAATGGCCAGTACCTAAGGATCAATGATCAGCACCTAATGACCAACGACCAGTTCCTAATGACCAATGGCCAGTACCTAAGACCAATGACCATTCCCTAAAGACCAACGACCAATACCTCAGGACCAATGACCAGTATGTAAGGACCAATGACTAGTATCTAATAACCAACGACCACTACCTAAGGACCAATGGCCAGTATCTAATGACCAATGACCATTCCCTAATGACCAACGACCAATACCTCAGGACCAATGGCCAGTGCCTAATGACCAGCAACCAGTACCTAAGGACCAATGGCCAGTATCTAATGACCAATGAAAAGTACCTAATGACCAATGATCAGCACCTCATGACCAACGACCAGTACCTCAGGACCAATGAACAGTACCTAATGAACAATGATCAGTATCTAAGGACCAATGACTAGTATCTAATAACCAACGACCACTACCTAAGGACCAATGGCCAGTATCTAATGACCAATGACCAGTACCTAATGACCAATGGCCAGTACCTAAGACCAGTGACCATTCCCTAATGACCAACGACCAATACCTCAGGACCAATGGCCAGTGCCTAATGACCAGCAACCAGTACCTAATGACCAACAACCAGTACCTAAGGACCTTTGCGCTCAGACATGGTTTTACAAAGGCCACACAGCTGCAGGCCTGTTTATCAGACATGAGGGTCGTAGGATTTCCAGACAAACCATTCACTACCAACTCCACCGCTTTGACTTGAATGACAGACAGCCGTTGCAGGTGATTCCACTGACACCAAAACACCAATGTGAAAGTTTGCAGTACAAGACCATGTGAACTGGACAATGCAGCAATGGTCTACCATCCTGTTCACAGATGAGTGTTGGGTCACCTTGCACAGAAATGATGGTCATTAGTGTTGCTGGAGAAGGCGAAGTAAGAGATATGCTGAGGTCAACATGATCACCAGGGTTTGGTTTGCTGGAAGAGGAGCAACTGTCTGGACAGACATCATCAGTCAGCACATTTGGTTCTTGTTGACGGTCTAGTCCAGAGGTCTGCACCCTTTTATACAAAAAGAGACATTTGGACTTGGTTCTCATTGACCAAAACAAAGTAGGGGCCGCAAAGTCTTATTTCAGACTTGAAAATGTTGCTTTTGTCAAAAAAAAAAAAGTCACATTTTGACAGATGCTCGGTTCTTTTTATATCTTTGCTTCTGTTCGTTTTTTTACATAATTCATATTTACTTAAAAAAAGAATGTCATGAATACAAATCCAAATTTCTTAAAGTGTAAAGTAAGATAATGTGGCTCCTTCTAGGTTTTGATCAGTAGAAAACGAGCCCAAATGATTCTTTTACTGTTAAAGGTTGCTGACCCCTGGTGTGTACAAATCTATTTTCTTGGCAACTCTTTTCTGTAAAGTCAATAAACCTGGTTGTGCAGCATAAAATATGTCTTTTAAACACAGAAAAAGAGCAATCAAAGAAAAATCTTGCTCACGTTTTGATTGATTGGAACTCCTCAGAACAACATTATGAGTCTAGTGAGAAGAACGAGACTTCACTGTCAGTCATTGGATCAACTGGTGGAAATCCCTGATATTGACATGATCAATATTTGTTATCTGGGGCTGTCTTAATTGTTGTCATAAAGTTTGGGATAATAAATATCAAACCAATGAAAAATGAGTTTCTTCTCATTCATTATTAGTAATATCAAAGTTTTTTTTAAAATGTATTTTATAAAAAATCAAACCAGATAGGAAAAGCACTCATGGAAATAACACTATATCTTACTTATTGTGAGCGTTGTATTTGTGATGAACCAAAAATTTGACATTTTTAAGGAAAGCTCATTAGATTACGTAAAGTTATTCAGTTGAAAATGTTACAATGCAAAGACTGTAGGAAACAATGGAAGTACAAGTGGATAATTGTAGACTGGTTGGAGTGGAGAAAATGTCCAAGTTTAAGGACAGAGAAATGTTGGTTGTCGGAAGAAGCAGCATCCAGAAACAACCTCATGGTGACCTGCTCTGATGCTCCTCAGCAGTGAGGATGAGGACTGCAGCCTGAAGAGAGTTTTCACTGACCTCTGGTGGACGAGCATCGCAAGTTTTTCTTCTTTTGTTTCAGTAGACTTTCACTCAAGTCAGAACAGACATGTCCCTTATCAGAACATGTTTTTTTTCCATTTTCATCACCTCCCAAAATAAAATAAATCATTTAAAAAAATCAATAACATATACCCATGTATATGTTATTGATCAAAATACAAGATAATTTATGCCATTTATGTCAAAAGGAAATTGAAATTCAAAGACACCTCTTCTATGATTGTAACTCGGTTCATATTTTTTGGAAGGATTTATATAATTAGATTTCAACAAAAAATAAAATTCCTTCATTTAGCTATGTTGATATTCAATTTGGTTGTATGAAAAAAACAAAAGAATGCAGTTTTTGTTTAATAATCTTATTATTTTAGAGAGATTTTCCTTCTCAAATGCTGTTCTTTTAAAATGAGCCACAACTTTTTGTATTTTAGAAACGACTGAATCTTTTAGATTATTTATTAGTTTATTCAATCTAGCACCTTTTCCTTTAAATGCATTATGATTGTTATTTAATATTATCTATTTAAATGATATATAATGTTTTTCATTCACTTATTGGCTGATCAGACTTTATTACTATATGATGCTTGTAAGATGGTACAACGCCTGTTGTTTTTTTTTTAATTTTCAGGGTGACACATAATGTTACATTTTTAAATAATGAAAAAGAAAATTCCAAAACAAAAACAAAAGTTTTAACGCAAATCAGTGTTTCTCAACCAATCTGTGGCAGTGCACAAGTGTGCTGCGACAGATGTGCGTCATGGAAAAATATTTAATTTTGTCTAATTAGTTTAAAAAAAACATTGGTTGGTTGTTGAGATTTTTGCTGTCAATGTACCTTGGCTCAAAAAAAGTGGAAAAACACTGACATAAATGATAGAAGAAAGTGATCTGCTTCAATCTGGATGAATGAAAAACAGGTTTAATCTCACCATGTTTAATGCATTATTTTTGAGCTTCATTAAAACTACAACTGGACGGAAAAATAAGTTTGAACTGGGCTGTGGAGAGCATCTTTTGGGTAATAACTTTACTAGTTTTAATGGATTGAGCAGCAGAACTGCAGACATAATTGATATCAGGGACTCTGCTTGATCTTATCAAACCAAAACAAACTCTACAAACCAAATCGCTGTCATCCACTCTGATCTGCAGGGGTCTCATGTCACAGCCAGCCTGCCCATGCTTGACTCATCTCTTTATTGTTAACTCGGAAAGTATTTCTATAAAAAGACAAGCGGTGTGGAAAAGGGAAGAGATGCTGCTGAGGTAGAGGCCGCTGGGTCGACTGCAGCTTTTCTTGGTCTTGTTTATGATGAAATCAGTCACATCACTGGAAGTTCTGTTGCTGGATTCAAATGTTTCCAGCTCTGAAATAAGAGAGTTAATCCTCATCAAAGTTTTTGTTTTACTCATTTACACAGAGTTACCACTAGATGGCAGAAGTGATCAACAAACAGTCCAGCCAAACAGATTTCTTTCTTTATTGTCGAGAATGTTGTTGCATAAAAGTATATCTTAAAAAAAATCCAACAACTGTATTATAGTACAAAGATGTATTGTGTTGAGGCTGTCAGTTGGATAGATTGTGAGATTTTTGTGGCAATCAAGTGTGTGCCAATACATTTCACAGAGCTTTTCAGAACCCCGTGGTTGTTGACTAAATACTATAAATTAATATAAAAAGGAAGACTAAAAAATGAATTATATTCGAGGGGTGAATACTTAGAATAAATATAGACACAAAAGTTATGTTGTATTTAAATAAAATGTCATTTTTTCGATCAGCTGCATTAAGTCTTGAAAACCAATAATGTTTCTGTCCGTGAACGCAACTTGTGACATACCCGGATGTTTGCTTCGCTGACGACGAACCTTCAAAACAAAAGCCTTATCACCACTGACCAATTGTTTTAAACGGAGTTTACTGTTATTTTGAAATTACTGACCGGAAAAGCCGCCTTCTGTGTTTTCAACGGAGTTAGGAAAATGTTGAGCCAGAACACTAAAACAAACCATTCTAACAGTTTTTTAACGCGGGTCAGCTTGCGGGTCTCCCCCGGGATGCAGTGGGAGTCAACGTTACTCTGACATTAAATAAAATTTCTTTTAAATTTATGAAATTTAAAACTATTTTTTTCTGTCCGTGAACTTAACTCGTGACATACCCGGATGTTTGTTTCGCCGACAGTTGAAGACCACGAACCTTCAAAACAAAAGCCTCATCACCTCTGAAATTGAAAGGTGGACCAATTGTTTTAAAGGGAGTTCGCTATTATTTTGAAATTACTGACCGGAAAAGCTGTCTGTCAGTGTTTTGAACGGAGTTAGGAAATGTTAAGCAAGAAAAAGCCGCACTAAAACAAACCATTGTAACCGTTTTTAGCGCGGGTCGGTCTGCGGGCGTCCACCGGGATGCAGCGGGAGTCGTATCCCTTCGTGGAGGACAGCTTCAGCCGCTTCCCGTCGCAGAGCAACATTTACGGGCTGTGTCAGGCCGGGGAGCAGCAGCTGCTGGCCGCCACTCTGAAAGGAAAGGTGGTGTGTTTCAGGTATCAGGAGCTGCAGCAGAAGGTCCGCCCGGTGGCCCGGGAGGTCCAGTTCACCTACATACCAGGTACCGAGACCTCCCCGCAGAGAGTCAGCGTCGGTTTTTTCTTGATGCTGATTTCAAAGTCTCGTTCTAGTCGATGCTGAGATCGTATCGATAGATGCATTTAACAAGTCTCCACCCAAGAGAGGACTGGTGGTGGGCATCACCTTCATCAAGGTAAGCTGCCCCGCCCCTCATCCTCCTCATTGGTGTTCCTCTGCTGATCAGCTGATCTCCTCTCCAGGACTCCGGGGACAAAGCCACCCCCTTCCTGAACATCTACTGCGACTACGAGCCCGGCTCCGAGTTCAACCTGGAGTCTATTGCGCGTGAGCGAGGACGCATGTGCACGAGCTCTTTGTGGCCGTGCACGTACTGATGCGTGTTTGTCTGAACAGAAAGCTGCCTGAACCTGGAGCTGCAGTTCACCCCCTTCCAGCTCTACCACACAGAGTAAGTGCGTCTGCCCGTGGAGAGCGCACATAATGAGAGTTCTTGCAGTCTTTGGTTGCCCTGGCAACTGAGCCGGGAGGGGGGGTCACTCAGGGAAACATTCACAGCAACCAAGACAGGCTTCACTACAGTGAATCTGCTGGCTGTGTTCACCATGCTGACAGTTCACAGGTACTGGCTGATAAATGAGTTCTAACCTTTTAAACGAAATGCATATTTGGATTTAATCATCAACAAGAAAATGCATTTCAAATATTTACAATCTAATTTCAAATATTTTTTTCTGACACAAAAACTGTAAGAATTTCAAATTTGGATTGAAACTCCAGCCCTCTCGTTAGGCCATGAGGTTGTGAGTTTCTTCTTCAAGTCCGACTCTGATCTGTTTTAAATTGTTCTAAGTCAGATGTGTCAAAGTCGAGGCCCGGGGGCCGGATCCGGCCCTCCAGGTAATTATATCTGGCCCTCCAAATCCTTTTATTTTATTATTAATGGTATAAATTTGACAAAATATATTTTTATGGAGAGTAAAATATTGAAAGTTATTTAAGGTTTAAGCTGATTTATTCTGGAATATTATTCCTGCCTTTTTATTACTCATAATTATATTAAAAGGTTAAGTTTTTAAAGTTTTAAAAATTGTCATTATGCTAGCTTTTTGGACTATTTTGGCTGTTACTTAGATTTTTTAGGCAATGTCGGAGTTTAGTTAATATTTCAGCTAAATGCTAGCTGTTTTGGCTAACTTAGGGTTTTTATTTAGTTTTTGAGGCTGTTTTGGAGTTTGGCTAATATTTCAGCTGCATGCTAGTGGTTTTGGATAATTTAGTTTCCCTCATGCTAACTACAGCTAATTCATTCAGTTTTTTTTTTTTTTTGATGGGGGGGGCAGGGATCTGGCAGTTTTTCGTGACTTTTAGGCTGGAAAATCATGACTATGTGATAACACTCCAGGGACTCAGTGGCTTTAGCTTTGTGGTGGAAAAGTTTAGGAGGAACACTATAGACATCCAAAATGAAACTCTAGTAATCACATATTCAAAACCAGAAACACATTCATGTTCAACAATACAAAAATAACAATTTACTGGAAGTTGTATTTTAAACATTAGATATGTCATAGGAACTGTACAGGTAATTCACTTTTGTATGATCAATAACAATGACCACACTCATTTATCACTCTTCAGTCTATTTAAACACCACTGAGGGCAACTAAGGTCACAGTTTTGCTCAAGGACTCTTTCAATTTTTTGACTCCTGGGAGTAAATTTCTCCTTATTGCATCCAGAGCTGCTCATCAAACTCCAGCAGTTTTTATTCATCATCGATAATAGAAAATGCATAGAGAACAGTATCATGAATGTCCTTGTGAGTTCTGCTTCATGTTGGGTCTCAGACGGGTTGTAATGCCCCCCCCCCCTTCGGCAGAGTGCAGTGTACTGATGGAGGCAGGGAGACGGTGTTCCTGCTGAGTGGACATGACCAGAGGATCCACCTGTACATGGAGGTCAGCTCTGCTCCTCACTCGTGGTCTGGCTGCTGGTGTGACAAAGTCTCTCTCTTTGGATTCCACTTGGGGCTCAGCTTGAATCTCCTGCTTCCAACAGAACGCCTCCCTGCACCAGTTTGAGGAGCAGCCAGTGGAGAACCTGTTCCCTGAACTACAGGAGTTGCCTAGCAAGTGAGTCTTCTGAGGTCTGCTCAGTCCTGGTTCATCACGTCTGACTTTCTCCATGAAACATCACTGATACCTGACACCTTTCTAACACTTGTGCCCCCCCTGCAGTGTGTTATGGTTGGACATGTTGAGCATAGCTGGGGGCCGGCGGCTCTCAGCCTTTGGCTGTCAGAACGGCTGTGTTGGACTAGCTTTGGTCAACCAGGCTGGACCAGGTAGGTGAAACGCATGCAGACGTAGACCGTGAACACAGAGAGAAGACACTGCAGACTCTATTCAGGGGAACAACACGCGTCTCTGAGTGTTACATTTACACTGAGCTCCTGTAATAATGACATTTCCTGCATTCTTTTTCTTACATTCTGAAGTTGAATTGTTTCTATAATGAACATTGCAGAGCAAACTCAGCAACTTGCAGTATAACAGACTAATTCAAACTATAGTATACGCAATTAATAACATTTTATGCCATTTTTTTTTCACAGAATCTTCAAATATAATTTTGCACTCTTTGGAAATTATACAAGTTTGGTATCAGTGGAGATGAGGCATTAGAGTTTTATGATGGTCTTCATCGAGGACTTCCTGACCTTCCAGTAATGGTTCTCAGCTGGATAGTGATGTGAGGGTGATGAGCCTCTTTAAATCAGTGAAGCGTGTTTAGTGGAAGCTTGTGAGCAGTGGTAACATTCTCCCTTTTGTCCGTGTCATTCCTGTTTGACTGCTATGTTGGGATTGGGTGACGTTTTCTCTCATAACTGAGCCTTTTGTTTATCTCTGGGGGCAGGACTCCAGCTTCATCAGGTTCTTTGTGTCTTTTGATAAGAACTGTTGCAGACCTGGCGAGTGCAGTTTGATAGTCCCATCTCTACAGTTCTGCTCTTCCCACTGAGCTCCAGTCCCAAGTCCAGCCGGCTCAACACGGAGGAAAGTAAGACCACGGACAGACTGCTCAGCATTTCATCTGCAATGTGGCTTGTAATGACTCTCCTCTGTTCCAGGGGAGGAAACAGAAGGCTACAACCTGTTGATCACCAGCACGATTGAGATGGCAGTGGTGTACAGGTGTGTGTCAGACCACACTGGGAAAGTCCTCCTGCTAGGCGGAGCTGAACTCTCGTGTGTCTTTGTGTCTCAGAGACGTCCAGGAGCGAGGTTTGTCCTGTTCCACCTGTCTCTCAGAGAGTGATCAGTGGGACGCCGTTCTTTGTGCGCTGGTCATCGACCTGGATTTTGACGGACAGAAGGAAGTGCTGCTGGGAACGTATGGACAGGTCTGTGCACTCATACGGATGGACGAGTCAGTGAGAACAATCTTCACTCATCACCGTTCAAAGCCTTGAGTGAAGCAACTGCATAGAAGACTGAAGCTTTTTGTCGTTAGACATTTGGTTGATTAATTGTTAGTCTTTTGTGTTGATAAAAGTTCTTTCATGCTTGCCTTTCTTCTCCTGTGATTTTTTTAGCAGCTTTTGTAGCTTCCTGGCCCTCGCTGTGTTTTCAGGTTTATTTTCTTAACTATATGGAAAATAGTTATTCGAACTCCCAGTAATTTTGCAAATTCTCCAACTTAGAAATCATGGCGAGGTCTGAAATGTTCATCTCAGGTGCATGTTCACCGTGAGAGACATAATCTAAAAAAAATCTGTTTATCACATTGTATGATTTTTTAAAATCGTTTGTTTGTATGCCACTGTTGCAAGTAAGTATTTGAACACCTGAGAAATTCAGTATTAATATTTGTTAATATCTGCGGTTCCACAGGTCAAATGTTTCCTCTAGTTTTTCACCAGGTTAGCACAGACTGCAGGAGGGATTTTGGCTCACTCCTCCTCACAGATCTTCTCTAGAACAGTCAGGTTTCTGGAGTGTCCGTGAGAAACACGGAGTTTGAGTTCCTTCCAAAGATTTCCTATTGAGTTTAGGTCTGGAGACTGGCTAGGCCACTCCAGAACCATGATATGCTTCTCATGGAGCCACTCCTTGCTTCTCCTGGTTGTGTTCTTTGGGTCATTGTCATGTTGGAAGATCCAACCATTACCCATCTTCAATGCTGTAATTGAGAGAAGGAGGTCATAATCTCACGATACATGGCTCCAATCATCTTTTCCCTAATACTGTTCCATGTGCAGAAAAAACACCTCCATAGCATGATGCAACCACCCCCATGCTTCACAGTAGATATGATGTTCTCGTGATGCCACTCATCTTCTTCTTTCTCCAAACAGAGTGAATGGAATTTAGACCAAATACTTCTATTTCGGTGTCATCTGACCACCTGACTTTCTCCCATGATCCTCTGGATCATCCAGATGGTCATTGGACAACTTAAGACGGTCTGAACTGATTTCTAAGTGGGAGAACTTGCAAAACCAGAGTGTTCAAATTCTTATTTCCCTCACTTTTTATATATGCATGCATATATATATATAAATTATTTTTACAAAAATCTTTGCTGGTGTAAGACTTGTATTGTTAGTTCAGTACAGATTTCCTGACAGGTTAGCAAAGATTAAAAGTTTGGTCCTGATGTGGCTAAAGCAGTAGTAAAAGTTGTTTATGTTTTCACAGGTAAAGAGTTAGCTAGAGAAAAATCACACTATCACAAATCTATCAACTATCACCACAAGAAATGGAGATTGTTTGATATGTGTTTCCATTAAGAAGTTCTAGTGGTTATTTTGCGTTTGATCTCCTCGTGAACATAAAATGTCTAGATCTTTGTTCTTGATCTTGCAGCCAAGCATAGAAGCACCGATCTCTGTCCTGACAAATTTTAACCAGTATAAACCAGCCATAACCTGTCCTAATCTGCTTAAACCAGTCCAAACCGTCTTGAACCATTGTAACCAGAGTTAATCAGAGCATGTCTTAGCCATTCTTGGTTGTCCTAACCAGTTTTTAACACATAAAAAATATTAACTACCTGCAACCTGTCTTAACCAGTTGTAAGTAACTCTAACCAGTTTCACCAGTCCTAACCAGATTTAGACCTTTCAAATGTAACCGTTTGTAACCAGCTTTACTCATCCTAGACAAACTTTTCCAGCTTCAACAAGTCTTTACCAGGTTTAACCAACTGCACAGTAACCAAATTAACCACTCAGACTGTTTCCAGCTTTAACTGAATCTAACCAACTGTGAAAAGTGCTTACCAGCATGTTTCAGCTTTAACCAGTCTTAACCAGCTGTAACCAGTCCTAACCAAATGTGACCAGCTCGAAGCAGCTTTAACAAGTCCAAAAACGTTTTTTACCAGTACTTACCAACTTTAGCCAGCCCTAATCAAGTGTGACCAGTTCTACCAAGTTTAGCTAGTCTTAACCAGATGTTAACAGTCCTTACAAACTTTAACCTCTCCTAACCAGGTTTGACCAGTCCTAACTAGTATTACTTATCCTATCTACAGCTTTTGATCAGCTTTAACTAATCTTTATCAGTTTTAAGTACCTTTTACAGCTTTAAAATGAATCAGTTAGACATAACTTGCATTTTTCAACTTTTATCAGCTCTAACTATCCGTGATGGTAACAACCAGCATTGACCAATCCTAACCTTCAGCTGTGAGAAGTCCCAAACCAGCTTTAACTTGTCCTAACCAGCCTTAACCGTCTGTAAACTAACCACATTAGCCAGTCTTAACCAGTCTTACCTGCTGTTCAGGACTGAGCTTGAGCAGAACTGTTCACGGTTGTGTTTGCATGAGATCTTCATGTAGAATTGTTCTCGTCTGTCTCGCAGGAACTACTTTGTTACAAGTTCCAGCCAACAGGAAGCGGACACGAGCAGTTTCAGCTGCAATGGAGGCGGAGCTTCAAGAGTCCCTTGTTGTCCATCACCTACTTAGACCTGACAGGAGACGGCCTGAAAGAACTGGCTGTGCTCACCTTGAAGGGTCTTCATATCTTACAGGTGTGCTGCAGATTCTGAGATCTTCATCGTCTTCAGACCTTTGAAACCTTCATCACCGATAATGACATTCATGGAAACCTGAATTCTGTCTCCTCTTTCTCCTTTCAGCACAGTCTTACCTCCACTGCTGAGCTGCTCCTTGTAAGGCTTGCCCAGAAGGTTTCCACTCTAAAAGACAGTTCTGAGCTTCAGCGGGAGTCCTCATCAGACCGTGATCCGGCCGTGGAGCTGGGGGCTTCCATCCAGACGTCTTCATGACAACTATATGTTTTCTTCAGTGGTCAGAAAGCATCGTGTCAGTGACAGGTGCTGAGAAAGATTAAGGAATTGAATGTTCACTTGAGGATAAACATAAATTATGAATAAAGAAATCAGGTAAGAAAGAATTAGTATGTAATTATAATTATTTTGCATTTTTTTTGTAACTTTAGTTCTGCATTTTTACTTAATGTCCATTGTTCTCTCATCACTGCTAATGTTTGTAAATGACTGATGCTAAGAACATTCTGTAAATATCAGTTAATAAAACTATGATTACATCATTATTGACTCCAGGAGTTTTGCTGCATTGTTGGCCCACACTCCTACACTGTGTGTGTGTGGGGGGGGGGGGTCAATAAACCGGAGCAGTTCCTCTGAACTAACTTGACAAAGATCGTGTTTCTCAGTCTAGCATTCATATTCTCACACATGGATATTATAACTGCCGCAGCTGTAACTGTGTGGTTAAAGAAAAAACAGATTTTATTGCATTTAGACATTTAATTTTAAATGACATCTGTAAATAAAACATGTAAATACCGCTCTAAGAATGCTGTGATTTGCTTGTTGTCATTTTGTCCTTTCTCCGGCTTTGACTCCGCCCACTCACCTGTTGAGTAGTCACAGCAGCCTGCACTTTGCCAAACTGTATTTAAGGAACTCTGTGTTTTCATTGTCAACTCGTCTTTAAATGATCTCTGTCTCATTCTTTTGAGTTGCCATTTCCCCCCACCATGTGTGATGACCTTTTTATTATTAAATTCTTGGGACTTTGTTACACCTTCACTTGTTTTTCTGGGTTTTCATCCGCCTTCCTGATCATGACGTATCCAAAATTGCGACGGTTCACTTGAATATTGCTGTGGGTCTACATCACAAGGTCAGAGATTCGTCAATACATTTTTGCTCACTGACCTGCAGTGAATCACCCCTTTATGGCGGAGACTTTGAATCTCCAAGAACAGAGGAGAATACGGCAGAACTTCTCAGGTTCTCTTGTGTGCATCAGATTCAAAGATGGAACTTTCACCAGTGTTTAAAGGGGCCATACCTTGACTTTCTTAAGCCTTTCAGGGTGAACTTTATCCATATCCATTACCTTTGGAACACTAAAAAACAAATTATTTATGACATATTACTTAATTTGGTGAGTTTTTTCCTACCCAGAAGTAAAACGACCCGATTTCTGAGGCTCCGCCTGCTGCCGCTCAATTCATGACATCATCCGAGAACCGTTCTTTCCTCATTTCTCACAGGAAAATGAACAGTATCCACATTTTTTCCAAAGATGAATGCATATACCTTATATTTATTAGCTGAGCCATCGCTACACTGCTTCACAACACAAATACATGGGCTTCTGCAGGACTGTACCCAACCGGTGGGATGTCTTAAAGGAGCCTCACGACTAAAGTAACGAACATCTGTTTGAGCTGGAATTTATTAAAAACACAACAGGAAGATATCCGGTACTCTGCATCTAAAATGAAAGGTTTTGCTGATCACCACTATAGCTCTGTGGGGAAATTGAGTGTTGGTGTTAGACTGGGGGCGGAGCTGTCAGAGCAGACTCTTCCTGAAAGGGGCGGTCTCACTCTGTGACGTCAGATCGTCAGAACCTGCTCGTTTTCTGGGTATGGGATGATGGAAGGGTTACTCTTAAATGCATGACGGATCAAAATATCGCTTTGAGGTTCTTTATAAAGAGGAATGAAAAGTATAATGCTCTTAAAATCTAAAAAAGTTATTTTTTTAATGCAATGCTGTTATTTATGTGGAACATCCTCTTTACCTCGTCTCATTGATCATTTCCAAACCTTTTGGTTCAGTTTTCTTCACTTTGGAGTTTTTTGTCTTAAATTTTGTGAAGCACTTTTTTAAAGATAGTTCTCTAATGATGAAGTTATTTCATTTATGTTAATTGACTTTATTGATGCTCAACTTTTGTTTTCTTGACTGAAAAGTTTTGGCTTTTATTTTTAAAGTTTTGGAGAAAACTTGCAAATCCGAACCAACTTTCCGAACCAAAGAGCTTCCTTTGAGCTGGCTCTGAATGACACGATGGCTAAAGGGATGCTGGGATGCACAGGTGTGTGCGCAGGTGGCGCTTCGCTGCTTTCTAAAGATGGGATCAAACAATCAAAATACGAGACGTTTGCGTGAATCCGTGTGGGGCAGGAGCAGCTGCTCATCCCGCGGAGGTCTGCGGGAGTCGTGTTGGAGCGAGCCGAGCGCAAAGGCTCCCGCAGGTCCCCCCTCCCGCCAGTGCTGCTGCGCTTTGAGGTGCGGGTTGTTGTGAGCGTCAACAGGAGCCTCTGAGCACGTGCGACTCTCACGAGCTTCTTCCTCTGTTTGGGTCCGTGGGAGCAACGACGAGAGTTTCTACCCCCCCCTCCCATCTGATCCCCGAGACCGTCTCAACCCCCCCTCCCCCGCGGCGGTTCCCCGGCTATGAGGCGGTGAGGGCGCTGCGCGTGCGAGCGGAACAGCGCACATTCAGCGACGGCTCCGGCGGAAACGATGATGACGGCCGGTGGAGAGGGTGGCGGGTCAGCCGTGGACCACAACGGGATGTTCTCCAGCGCGAGCCTCGACAGCCCGCAGCACCCGCACATGGACACGGAGAACGCGGACTCCCGCAAGCGGCCGCTGGACGCCCCGGCGGAGGAGGCCGGCTGCACCAAGCGCACCAACACCGGAGGTAGGAGTCCGGAGGAGGCGCCGCTGCGCTCCTCAACAACCGGAGATCCTCTCAGTCTCTGACGAATGAACATGCACGCGCACAGGGTCAGAGTCCTCTGATCCACAGAAGATCTACAGTCAGGATCCTTAGATCTAGAATCCTCTGATCTACTATATGGATCTTCTGATCTACAGTCAGGATGTTCTGATCCACAGTCAGGACTTCATGATCCACTGTACGGATCCTCTGATTCACAGTTTGGATCTTCTGATCCACGGTCAGGATCCTCTGATCCACGGTCAGGATCCTCTGATCCACAGTCAGGATTTTGTTGTCCACTGTACGGATCCTCTGATTCACAGTGAAGATCTCCTGATCCACAGTCAGGATCCTCCGATCCACAATCAGAATCTTCTGATCCACAATCAGAATCTTCTGATCCACAGTCAGTATCTCCTGATCCACAGTCAGGATCTCCTGTAACCGTAGATCTTTGGTGATAGCTTTAGTTATCTTTGCATGAGGCTCAAATGTTCAGCTGGATTGTGTTGTAGATTCTCAGTTCTTTGAGCATCTCTGTAGTTCTTCTGAGATTCTTTCAGACCAAATGAGAACTTGACTGAGTTTTATTTGGGCCAGAGTTCAGCTCTGTGGTGTTCCGGTCCAAGATGGTCAGCATCCTAACAGAATCAGACTCTAGACCAAACATCAGGAGGTAGTACTAGTATGGAGGAGTCACTTGGAGCAGAGGGGCACTGCTGATTCCTCTGTCTTGTTGGAGTTGTTTCCGTTTTGGTCTGCAGCTCACAGCTCACTCCACAGCTTCATGTTAATTGGCCGTCTGCAGAGAATAGAGCGTTTCTTTAGCAGATGTCTCTGTTTCTCCCTCCCCGCTCATTTACTGACAGCAGTTTTCCAACGCTCTCCAGTCTCCATTAACACCTTTGAAATTACTACAAAGTTCCTGTTCCTGCCTGAAGGAAAGTTCTCGTCTGTCCGAACATCCCGTCCATTTTCACGTGAATATGTGTGAGATGACGCCTAAAACATTCACAGAAGAAGAAAGCTTGCAGACGTTTCTCTGTTGTCCTGCTTTCTTTCATTATCACAGCTTTGAAGCAGGAATTCCTGCTCCGGTAATCAGATCACATCAAGATCTATTCTGATTACATGTTTGAGAACTAGGAACTCTGAGATGAATAAAACAGACTTGGTGGGCTTTTTTCAGAACCACATCAGGATTAAATCTAGAGCTAAACCAGGGGTCGGCAACCTTTAATGGTCAATTTGGGCTCGTTTTCTACTGATCAAAACCTAGAAGGAGCCGCAAAGTCTTACTTTAGCCTTTAAGAAACGTGGATTTTTTAAAATAATAAATATGAATTACATATGATTTTTGGCACCAACAAAAGCAACATTTTACCAAAGTTTTGCTTTGTATATAAAATCTGTTCATTCTGGACGTAGAGTTGAGCAAACTAGACGTCTTCAGGTCAACAGGATGTAAAAACCTACATAGTTTATCATCGATGTGAACCTCAGACATCAATTTATACATTTAAATAATCTAAATTTAATAAACTATAATTAAGTAATCCTTACTTTAAAAAAATCTATTTTATTTTTCTTTGATTTATTTTTAAGTCTCCATGACTTCTTTTGTTTTATTTTATGTATGCTACATGTGGCTCTGGAGCCGCAGGTTGCACAGCCCTGAGTTAGACCATGGCTGTGTGGACGGCAAAAGACACCATCAAAGAGGAACAAATTGTATGAGATATATATATTTAAAGGGGTTAGCATTAGCTCTTTTTCTGAGCTTATAGGATCCTGGATGAACACTAGTGAAGGAGGGTCACACCTGTGTTTGTTCTATCCCCTTCACCACCGTGCAGCCCCAGAATTAGAGGTGTGCCAAAATATAAATAATGCGATATTTAGTCCTGTGATTGATTCTCAATGGGTTCTCACCAAGTATCAACCTTTTATTTTTGGTTGAAGAGACTATAAAACAATATATTTGTCATCCTTTGGAGGTAGATAGAGACTGCATTGCCAGATTGGCTGTGTACCTGTGTGCCTGACAGCTACTTGAATTATTACATTTTTGTTCTGTTGTTTACAACAATTTTCCACTAAGTTGTGGCACTGCTGATCCTGTTTACTATTGTTAACACTGAATTTTATGGACAATTCCAATTTAATTGGTGTCAGTGTTTGTCATAGATATAGTGTTATTGATTTCAGTAATGTTGCACAAAAGTGTCTATTATTTGTTGTACAAAATTGTACAAGTTATTTATTATGATTTTATTAAAGCTAAAAAAATAAAAAGTGATATATTTTCTTAAAAAATATGTGTTCTTCTATATAGTGTAAGTTATTAGAGACGATTTTTACAATTACCTTAGAATCATGATAACATCAATATCATGTGCCACGTATCGCAGGGGTGACAAACTCAATCGCATGGGGCCAAACTCCAAAACACACCTTAGGTCTCGGGCGGAACTTGATAAACATGTATTGAAGATTCTAAAAGTACATTTTTAAAACTTTAAAACCATAACTTTTTTACATAATTATGAACTAGATATATAACATTACCTGAGATAATGCTAGTGTGAATGATGTAAGCTGAATTTGTCCGCTGAAGATGCTGAAATTGATAGGTAAAAATGCTAAAGCTGATAGCCAGCTAAAATAGTAGCTAAATGCCAAATTAGCTTAAAAAAACCCCAAAAAACAACAACATAGGTTAGCCAAAACAGCTAGCCTGTAGCTTAAAAAATATCCAAACTTCAAAATAGCCTAAAAACAGGAAAAAAGCCTAAATTAGCTAAAACGGTTATCATGTAAATATTAGCTAAAGTCTAAAACAGCCTAAAAAGCTTAAAAAAGTCTAATTTAGCATGTAGCTCAAATAATAGCTAAACTCCGCAATAGCCTAAAAATCTTAGTAAATGCCAAAATAGTCCAAAAAGTTAGCAGAATGACAATTTTTAAAACTTTAAAACTGTAACTTTTTTTACATATTTATGAATAATAAAAAGAATAGAATATTATTCCAGAATAAATCAACTTAAACCTTAAATAACTTTCAATATTTTAATCTCCATAAAATATAAATTGTCAAAATTATACAAGTTATAAATAAGCACAACTTAACATAGCGCCATTCTTAACAATAAAATAAAATGATCTGGGGGGTCGGATAGAATTACCCAGAGGGCTGGATCCGGCCCCCGGGCCTTGACTTTGACACATGATGTATCGAGTATCTCATCGTATCGTGAGAAACCCAATAATTCCCGGCCCTACCCAGAATAAATCCTGAAAAAATCTGAATATCTCTAATAAATGCAGATAAAAATGGCACCAGAGCAGCTAAAAAGACAACAAACGACTGCGTTATAAAGTTGAGCTGTCATTTTAAATCAGTAAACCACTGGAATCATAAAATGTTGGACCTTCTGAATCAAAACCGGCTATTAGAAGTAGGAAGGATTTCAGAGTCAACACAATATGGCAAAAACAAAACAAAACAAAAGAGAGTCCAGAAAAAACATCCTGCAGACAAATCTGATCTTCACAGTAACACCTCTAACCTCTGTAGTAACTGAACTGATAGCAGTGCTTCCATTCCTTAACCCTTATGGGGTCCAGATGACCCCAGACATACATGACGTGTTATCCATCCCATGACAAATATGGGTGAAAGTGGACAGGATTTCATGTCTGTCACGGACACCAGTGAAAATCAAGAATCATTAAAAAAAAAAAGTTCTGCACTGTCTCGTGGGGTCCAGATGACCCCACTCCCAACATCAACATACCCAGGGTAACTCAAGGGATATTACTGCAATTTGTATGGATTGTTCAGACCAGGTTCTTCCTGTTCAGGTTCTTATTCACGGTGTTCTTCAGCAGTCTAAATCATTTTTTATCAGAGAAAACTGCGTATTTTGTTATTGCATACATTGAGACGTGCAGGCCAAAGCCTGCCTGAAGGGATCCGCAGCCTGAGAATCCTCAGCCACCCCTGTAATCACCAGCCCTTTGACTACGTCTGATATTGATCAGGTTATTCGCTCTGAACTGATCATTAACATGACTGGCAGTTACAACAAAGAGCAGAAAGCCTGCGTGCTCCCAGAGCCCGGATGTGCCGTAGTAGCCAGAGTCAGATTCTTTTATCAGCTTTCTCTGTTCAAAATGTTCTCCTTCCAAAAGGTTGTGTTGCTAATGGAAAGGCTGGCAGAGTAATGTGAGTTTTTCTCCATTTATTTATTTTTTTTTTTTGTATTTCGGTGGGAAGGACACAGGTGCCCTTGCAGAGCGATGTGACGTGAGCGGACTGTGAATTTGCCAGGTGGCAGTGAAAGAGAGGATGAGAGCGCTGGAGATGAAGACGGAGCAGAAAGACGGTCTCTGAGAGAGTCCAAAGGGAAGGCGCTCAGAGAATTTTCTGGAAGGCAGAAAAAGGGGGCTGTAAATGTTGGGGTTTGATTTGAGAATGACACTGATCTGCATCCAGGCAAAAGGGGGTCCTGTTTTTAGGCTCCCCTGAAAGCCTGTTTCCAGTTTCACTTAAGTTCCCTCTCGGTCTAAGATTTATAGGCGTAGTGATTGGCTTCATCACCCCCCTCCACTATTCTGCGGCACTGCCATTTGCAATGGTTGATGAGCCCCTCCGCCCTCTCAAACATGGCCGTCTAAGGGATTGGGGGTGGGGGAAAGGAGAAAGGGAGGCGTACGGCACGCTGTTCCTGATCACTCCACCTCCTCCATCAGCTGCTTCTGTGATCCATGCACCTTTTCTGCCTCTGCTGAAGGTCGTCGCTTAGCCGTCCTCGTTCGCCGCGCGCCAGCCTCACCTTTCTCACTTTTCGCCACAAAGACTCACTGAATGGACTGCCATACTTTATAGTGCTGCGTCAAAAGAGGCGGAGTGGGGAAGAAATTCAATTTTTTGGTACCGGCACCAGGGGAGGTGGGGACGTGACGCGCCGAGAGGAGGACGCAGCCCATTGGCCGGCGGAGGCATCAGTCCTGCGCGCTGCTGCAGACAGACAGGCCACTCGATGAATATGGATGAGAGCAGTGAAAAGGGTGATGCGGCAGGGAAGACCCCCCCCTTCAAACCGACGCAGGCTTGAACAATGTGTGCCGTCTTTCACTGAAAACACTCAGAGCCTGCATTAGCATTTTCTCAGACAATTGAGGCTCTGGCCAACTGCAGGCATGGCTCGGATGCTGCGGTGAAATCGCTTTCTCTGCACCCACTGATGAATAAGACCTCGGTGAAAAAGGTCGCATTCCTCAACAGCACCACTGCACCTATGCCGAGGCTAATGTTGAGATCCCCTTCAGAGATTGCGCCCCGGCATTGATGGCGATCTGACAGAGGACTTTAGCAGCAGCAGATCTCAGAATGGGTAAGCTTCTAACTCTTTTTTTCCCCCCTGACTTGTTGAATTAATCCATCACGCCAGACTGTGGGCACTTTCATTCATCTGAAGCCCATTATCTCATTCTCGCCCGTTTCCCTTCCATCGTCCTTGCTCCGGTTTGGGAGCAGGTTAGTGCATTGAAATGCAGAATGAGTACTTGGAGGGGTTGTGAGAAGGAGGGAGGACGGTCACAAGGCATTTCCTCCTGACCCACCCCCCTCAAGTGACTTAACTAAACACATTTGGCTCAGACACCTCGCCGCTCCTCCAAGTCATCCTTCCAGTTTTGGAAGCTCGGGTTTGAACTAGCACCCCGCTGGCGCGGCTGCCCACTGTGCCCTGCTGCTCCCATTCCCTGGCGACAGATTGGCATGTTTACTCTACCACATGACGCCATTAAAACCTGTTACTGTGATCTCAGACACCAGGACAGAATTAATTATTGACTAATGACAGCAAACGGGCTGCGAGGGTGACGGAGGGAACCTTTGTGGTCGGGTCCCCCGCTGGCTCTGCTGTGGCTAAAGAGGAGCCAAAAGTTACGCAGTGGCTTTGATCTGGTCTGTCAACAACAGGTCCTCTTCGGCTGTGGGCATACTCTCATCAGCATCATTTGAAGGAATTTCTTGATGCGCCTCTCATCCACCAAGGTCATTTTCCGAAGCCGAGCTGCACGAAATCCAACTATCACAAGACGGGAGAGATTATCCAAGCGAGGAATCAGACGAGAATCCGGAGATCCTCCACCTGTTTCTAATCTTTAAACGTATCACGTACCATGCAGCATCATTTCATGCAGGTGCCGTAATCATCCAGGGGATGTGGGATCATGTGGCTCATGTAGACGTGAGGTGCAACGGCGTCATTAATATTTGCCATGGATGATGTGCACAGGAACGAGCCAAGCCTTAATGGAACATGAGAGGCATATTAATGCAATAAGAAGCAGAGAAATGTCACATTGTTCATTTAATGAGAGCCTCTCTGAGGCAACAGGTCCACCCCCGTCCCCACGCCACGCCGCCAAGCCTCAGCGGTCAGCGTCGCCCGCACGCCGACAGAGCGCGGCTGCTGTGGCTGCAGTGCGTCCTGCCCCCCCCCGAAAGCAGCTCTGTCAGACACTGCTTGACCGTGCCTTGTTACATCTCCGCTGACGTCACCTTTTTGGGTAACTGAAATGTAGTGAACATGACGTCATTGCATCCCAGTCGGCATGCAGAAGATGCTTTTTCGTGACGCTTTGGAAATTCACGACCGCATATTCGCAAATGTAAAAGTGTATGAACACCTGCTGGTTGATGAGCTCTTCTCTGATTACTCCAGGTTGTAAACTCCTCAGATTGATATGCTGTCAGTCCGGCCCGTCCAGACTGGAGGCCAGAGACCTTTTGGCTCAACAAATCCGAGGATATTTTCCGTCTGTTCTGTGTTGGTCTGTTGGATAACTCTGTATTTGGATTAGGAGTTTGTGTGTTTTGTGCTTTCTTTGTACAAAGTGCCGCATTTTGACAGCAGATTAGCCGCAGAGGGAGCTGCCATTGAGTATGGCTGAATATTTATCAGAGGTTACTAAAACTGACTGGAAATAGTTAAAATTAGACCTCTGCATTAAAGGAAAGGAGGTCATCATTTACTCAACCAGAAATCTGGGACAGGACACAAACCATGGCACCATTCTGCTCTGGAACACGAATGCAGAGAGTCTCAGGCCTCACCAGATCACACACCACACCACCTATGTTCCTTCCTTTCTTCAACTGCATGTTGGAAGCGGGGTATCTGTGGGCTGGGCGCGCGAATGCTGTGTATGACAATGTGTGGTGCTGCTTTACATGATGTGGCCTTTTCCCACTTTGTGTGTCTAACCCCCAGAGGAGGGCGAGTACTTCCTGAAGGTGCTGATCCCCAGCTATGCGGCAGGCTCTATAATTGGCAAGGGGGGCCAGACCATCGTACAGCTGCAGAAAGAAACTGGTGCCACCATTAAGCTGTCCAAATCCAAAGACTTCTACCCAGGTAAGAACAGACGGTACCTCAGTCTGGCAGTCACAGAGCTCCACATACACCAGTCAGAGCAATGACGACGCCGTTTGGTTTTCCTCCGTATTTAGATTCTCAGACGTGAAACGTCGTTTCAATGGCCATAAACACATCATCGCGTTGCCTTTGAGAGACTAAATACGATGCAGATGATTCCTGAAATCTCGTTAAACCTTTAATTTATAGGGTTTTTTGTGGATTTCAAACTGGTTATAATGCTCTTCTCGATCCAAGAAGCATCGGTTTCAAGCAGGGTTGCAGTATCTATGCCAGTTTCTGATCCGCTGCCGTATCTGGAGCATTTTATGGAGGCCATTTCCTTTCCAAAAGGAGTGGTGCAGGTTCCGCTCTGCGGAGCGGTGTACTGCCCATGCAGTGCTTTTCCTGAAAGAAACGGATACAAAGTGCCACTCAGAAGCAGCAACAGGAGATGAGCGCTCATGCCGCTTAGTGACCCCCATCGCACGGAGGTCGAAGCTGAAGCATCCCGTCCTCCAGCCTCAGAATGCTGAGGCGGAAAGGAGCTGGATGTCTGTCCTTCATGCCTGAGAGGAGGAGCCAACCCGCCAGAAATAACAGGTGCCGAGCAGCGGCCTGCTTATCAGAACCAGATGTTTTCTGTGACATCTAATGAAAGCAAATAACGTCTGTCCAACTGTGGACTATCAGAACATAATTCAGCATTTGACTGAGAAAAAGCAGTCTAAATAAATGGCTTTATATGATTTTTATTGTCCGCTGCATAGTTAGATTTTTTTTATATTTGAACGTTGCATTACCTGTGATAATGCTAGTATGAATGCTTTTTGCTGAAAGTAGTCCCTGAAGATGCTGAAGCTTTTTCTTGAAAATGGTGATGCAACTTACTTTAACTGCTGAAGGAATTTGCTAAAAATGAAAAAGCCTTTTTGAAAATGTTAAATTTGCCAAAAGGCTGAAATTTTGTTAAAGAATTACGAGAGAGATCAGAACTTTACCTAAATTTATGAAAAATGTGTAGTAAAATTGCTGAAAGGGGCCATACCATGACAATTCTACTTTTTGAGGTTTTAAATGCATTATACTGTTCATTCCTCTCTATAAAGAACCCCAAAGCTGTATGTTGATCCATTCATATATTTAAGAGTAACCCTTTAAAACCTGCACTGTCTGCAGCAGCCCCTCCCAAACCCACGAAAACGAGCGGGTTGTATCGTGCTGATGTCAGCACGATGTGAACCGCCTCTTCCAGGAAGAATCTGTGCTCCCAGACTACAACAAACACACACCCACTTTCTCCGCAGAGCTGTGGTCCTGAGGTAGTTATCACCTGTCAGAATGTGTATCCTAGCAGGGGATAACTACCTTCCTGTACCAGGAACCGCTCTCTGACCCATCTTTCAAGGTGGTCTCGGTTCTGAACTTCGGTTCGCTCTGAGATTCCTTAATCTGAATATGAAACAAACCGAAAACGGAACAACTGAAGCAAAGCAGCCACCGTACCCGACAGTCGCGTGATGCAAACATGTTAGAAATGAGGCGTTCGGTGAGCCACGGACAAATGTAGAGCATTAGATTGTCATGTTAGCCAAAAAGAAATAATTGGTCCAACCGTTTACTTGTTAGAATGTTTATTTTAACACCACTGAAAAAAGTATAATTCACTTTTCTGTGTCTCGTTACGCGGCATGTGCGCTGGCTGCTGTGGTGACGTCATCTTAAAGCTCTATTGTAGTTCCAACAGAATTCTCTTAAAACAATGTCATAAAACCACAACGAAGAGACACGGAAACTCATTAAAATGTGATCGGATGAATTCATGCTCAATAAAACAACTTTTAACGTGATCCACATTGATTCTACCGACAGTCTACATGTCACAAACACCAATTAGCGTGTGTAGCTGTACCCGTAGCGTCTCCAGTAACCGTTATGCAGGATTCCTCCGCGGTACCAAAGCTGCAGTAAAAAGTGTTGAATTTAGTCTTCATGCAGACGCTCAAAATCCATCAGAAAACTACAAAGTTTGAATAAGTGAAGAATCCTGGCAAGCATTTGCAGACACGGCGCATCCGTCTTTCTCTTCTGTTTTGACCCGCCCCCATAGCTGCTGGCCAATGACTGAAGAGATCTTTAGCCACGTGGTTTTGTTTACTAAGTTTGGTCAGAAATAGAAATCAGGCCTGCTGAGGAGGCTCATTAGTTTATGGCAGGGGTATGGAACCCTGGTCCTCAAGAGCCACCTTCCTGCATGTTTCCAGTATACCCTGCTCTGGCATGTTCTTATTGGCTGGACACACCTGAACCAGGTAATCAGTCATGAGTATGGACTCAAACAATTACCTGGTTCAGGTGTGTCCAGCCAATAAGAACATGCCAGAGCAGGGTATACTGGAAACATGCAGGAAGTTGGCTCTCCAGGACCAGGGTTCCCTACCCCTGATTTATGGGCTGGCTCAAGGATGACGTCGTGAAATGGGCGGAGCCTCAGAGATCAAGTTATGTATTAAATGAAAAATGACTCAAATTTCATAAATAATTAGATTTTTAGTGTTCCGAAAGTAATATATGATCATACATTTGGATGTAGTTTGCCCTGAAAGGCTGAAGAAATTCATGGTTTGGCCACTTTAAAAATCCCAAATACATGCCAATTTTTTCAAAAGTATTTAGTGTGTTGCTTAAATATGAGCTGAACTCCAAATTAGACCAAAAAAACTTAGTAGACTCCAAATTAGCCAAAAAAGGCTGGCTTGTTACTTAAATTCTAGCTAAACTCCAAAATAGATAAAATTCCTCCGTAAACTAAATAAGTAAAAAAACTTAGCCTGTTGCTAAAATAGAAGCTGAACTCCATATTAGCATAGAAAAGCCCCAGTAGAAGCCAAACTGGCCAAAAAAGCTAGCACATTGCTTAAATACTAGCTAAACTAAAAAAAATAGCCAAAATTCCTCAGTAAACCAAATTAGCCAATAACGTTAGGAGGTTGTTAAAATGGAAGCTTAACTCTAAATTAGCCTAATAAACCCCAGTAGATAACGAATTAGCCAAAACATTAGCATGTTGCTAAAATATTTGGTAAACTCAAAACCTCAGTAGATGCCAAATTAGCCAAAAATGCGAGCTTGTTGGTTAAATACTAGCCAAACTCCAAAATATCCAAAAACTCCTCAGTAAACTAAATTAGTGAAAAACATTAGCCTGTTGCTAAAATAGAAGCTAAACTCTAAATTAGCCTAAAAAACCCCAGTAGATGGCAAATTAGTGAAATACGTTAACATGTTGCTAAAATATTACGTAAACTCCAACTTTTTTGAAAACTACTATAAAAGATTACAAAAACACAGCCCATAAATATATTTAAAGGCTTGTTGCTAATCTACTCAAAATGAGACTTTCTTATTCATTTTCTGTGGAGCATATTTTGCTCAATATTTCAGAAACAATAAGGTTTATGAATATCAAAAATACAAGCAGTAATGTCCTGAACAAGCTGCTCGTTTTGATACCAAGATTGCTGAAATTGAAGTGTGATTGAGTTTTTAGGGTTCAAAAAAACACAGAAAGGAACAGGACGATCACTATGAGGAATACATATATACACACAATTACACTTATAATATGAAGCCACATAAAATGAATGACATGCAGGTCAGGGTTGAGCTCTTTCAGTCAGAGAAGGATTTGCTGGTGAAGTGGACTCTGGATGTGAATCTAAGCAGGTTATTTAAGAGAAAGCATCTCTTTTTCAAGTAAAGCTTTGCTGAATCTCTCATCTCCTTCCAGCATCATCCGTCGTAGTTAAAAGCTGCATAGCTAACGCCCGGGTTACCTGCTGTGATGTGTCAGCTGAAGTTCCCATGATACAACCAAGTTTGGGGTACGATTCCCAGCTGTCCCGAAAGTTCCCACATAAAACCCAGATTTTCTGTCTGTCTGAACCGGGACAGTAAAGATGAGCAGCATTTTACCGCCAGCTCCTCTACCTCCTAAGTTTCTGAGCTTGTGTCTCAGTCAAAGCAGACATGGCCTCAATGTGGGCGGGGCATCACCTGAAGCTAAACGTTAGAAGAGGAATATGAATTTTATTTAACCCTCTTGCTCTCTTATGGGGTCCAGATGACCCTACCCTTACAATGATGTGTGATCCTCCCATGAGAAAGGTGGACAGGACTTCATGTCTGCCATGGACACCAGTGAAGATAAAAATCCTTGAAGAAAAGGTCAGCGCGCTGTCTTGTGGGGTCCACATGACCCCACTTTTACTGTAAACATGCCTTTGATAGAACTGTTTATTGGTCTATTTTCAAAGCGTTCCCAGTGGCCTTTTAATTACAAAATTAAAAAAACAAAGCTTGTTTTCTTGGACATATTTTTTCCAGAGTGGCATTCATTCATTAGAAATTCACCCCTGAGTTGAGGGCGGGTGTGAAGTAAGCCTGCCTTGAGTTCCCATCATCCCTTTCTTTACTGCCTCGCTAGCTTATAGCCTCTCAGGCTCTAACCTAACATTAGCGGTGCAAAAAAAGAAAAAAAAAGAAAATGCTGAGCAATATCAGAAGTATCCAGCAGAACCGTTCTGATCCAGATTCCAGCTTAGACTAGAACAAAAAAAGTGAATTTTGACATTTTAAAATTAAATTTAAAAGAGTCTGATAAGCTGGAAGGAGAAAAAATCAGGCTTTCGGAGGAAGTTCTGTCCATGAAGATCTTCACTTCCTCGTCTGAGCTGACATCCGGATCAGAACCATACGGCTGGATATTAATGACATTGCTTGACGTTTTTATGTAGCAGCGGTGAAGATTCACGCTAGCGAGACACAGAGCTATCATAATCAGACAGGAGGGGGATCAGGGGCGGAGCTCCAAAAGCCACGCCCCCTCAGAGGAGATTTTGGAAACAGAGGCTTCAATGAAAAATGTCTTTTTTTAAGGCATTTAGGTTGTGGGATTTTGGTTAAAAACTTCCTAATCATAATTAACCCAAGATCACTATCGCTGGGTGATTTTCACCCAAGAAAAAGTATTCACATGATGTTCAATACGTTGCATTTTTCTGAGTGTCATGGGTCCCAGAGCAAAGTCTCTAGTATCATTATTTATTTTTTAGGATTTTTTTCTTCCCAAATTCCTTATTTTTCAGCTATTTTCAAGCCTGTTTTTAGGATCTTCATTTGTATTTATTTTTCATTTTGTTACATGGACCAGTTAACTACTCTGATTCATGAAATGTTGTCATATTTTGAAATATTTTTTGTGAGAAATACTTTTTATTGGGTACGTTATATTGGGTAAAAGTTAACCGCCAAAAATGATGGTGTAACTTTTTATAGCGAAAGTGTTCTAGGGTTAAAAGATTACTGGGAACGTTTTTTTTTTTTTTTTTTTTAACTTGGGGGATTTTAACTAAACTAGATCAAACAGGCTCCTACTGCAGATCATCACCCTGCTTTTTCCACACAATACTTTATGTCTGAATCTGAATTTGACGTGGTCATCAGAGGGGATCTCCAGAACGAACGTTAAAATCCATACGCCTCTGTAGGAACAGCTGTGAGCTACAGCGACATGTTTAAGTGAGAAAGTGGTCAAAAGAGGGGCGTGCTGAGGGAGCGCCGTCTACCGCCTGAAGCCTGATTGAGTGAAGACGGTTGAGGCTGGCTTCAGCTCACAGGAGGTCGGCCATGTTTCAGCGAATGACTTACGGCTTTAAGAAAACTGCCGCCTGCATCTGTATTTCCTACTTTAGATTGTGGATGTGTTCATAGGCCACCACCTGCTCTGCCCATCCCCCTGCTCATTATGGCGATGAGTGAGAAGAGGAGTTCAGAGAGAGAGCGTGCTGGCAGCACTTTGATTGGACTGTTGTTCTGGCCCACACAAGTCAAATGAAAGCAGGGCTGCTTCCCTGAAGTTAGTTAGAACTGGTTCCTGGATCGCGTCACGCAGGTCTCATCCCACTCCTGCAGCAGAGATGGTTCTGATGCCGCATTCTCTGTGACGGTTCTGGAAACCAGGAATCCTGGCAGAACTCCACAGTCGGGTCCTGCTGTGACAGATGAGTGGAGGTACTGAAGGGTGTGGATGATGCATGATTGTGTGAGTCTGGGAGGGGGGGCCCAGAAATAGCCTGTTTCAATGTCTATGTGGCCCCCCTCCCCGCCTTACTGAGGCCAAGCCCCCCTCCTGCTCATTGTTTTGCTCTAAATTTGATTCCTGGTACTTCAGATGAAGCTGACATCATCCCTCCCCATGTCCCTCTGTTCCTGCTCCACCAGAGGACTAACTTAGTCTTTCTTTATCGGGTGGTAACTCTGCTGTGGTTCTAAAGACTATAAAAAGAGCTCAGTGTGCGTTCACCTACTTCCACAGAGCACTGGGCATGAACAAGCACACACCCACGTGCACACATCCGCATATTTAAGCAGCTGCAGGCAGCTCTGTGGGAGTCATCATTACACTTAGAAACAAAACTCAAACCCGCGTTCTTTGTAGCAGCTGCCAGCTAAGTATTGAGTTAGCACAGATTAAGCGGTAATGTTCCTGTTCCATCCTCTGCTCTGAAATCTCAGACCTCATGTTGAAGAGAAGTGTTTCTGCTGAGAGATTTGCCCCAGAACAGAGGATGAAGCTGTTGTGGAGCACTGACTTAAACTTAGTCTTTGTCCGAATTTACTCCCTAATTCCAGAGAGACTATCGCACATGTGTCAAAGTCAAGGCCCGGGGGCCGGATTCAGCCCTCCAGTTCATTTTATTTTATCGTTATTAATGGCCCAACATTAGCTTATGCTTATTTCTAACATGTATAATTTTGAAAACATATATTTTTTTGGAGAGTAAATTGAAATTTATTTAAGGTTTACGTTTATTTATTCTAGAATAATATTCCTGCATTTTTATTATTCATAATTATGTTACAAAGTCAAAGTTAGAAAATTTTAAAAATTGGTATTCTGATAGCTTTTTGGACTGTTTTGGCATTTACTAAGATTTCTTGGGCATTTTGGAGTTTAGCTAATATTACAGCTACATGCTAGCTGTTTTAGCTAATCTAGGCCTTTTTAACGTTTTTTAGGCTGTGTTAGAGTTAGGCTGGTATTTACATGCTAGCTGTTTTGGCTAACTTAGGCTATTTTCAGTTTTTAGGCTATTTTAAACTTAGCTATTTTTTCAGCTGCATGCTAGCTGTTTTGGCTAACCTACATTTTTTTCTTTCAGTTTTTTAGGCTAATTTGGCATTTAGCTAATATTTTAGCTGGCTATCAGTTTCAGCATTTTCAGCTATTAGCTTCAGTGATTTCAGCTATCAACGTCAATATTTTCAGCTATCAGCTTCACCGTTTTTAGCCATCATCTTCAGCGGCCAAATTCTTCTTACAGTTTCAACTCTAGCATAATCGCATTTAATGCTATATATCAAGTTCATAATTATATTAAAAGTAATGGTTTTAAAGTTTTAAAAAAATTTGATTTAGAGTTTTCAATAAATGTTTATCCTCTTCAGCCAGTGACCTGAGGTGTTTTGGGATTTTGGCCCCCTGTGCGATTGGTTTGACACCCCAACTCTATGTTTTGTGATTATGTAGTTCCCTGGATTTTGATGCTTTTTAAGACACATATTCACTTTTTTTTTTTTTTAAGCACCTCGCGTCATTTCCTTTCACTACTTTTTAATTGACAAATTGTTCAAACAAAATGCATTATGGTCTATATTCGACAATCTAGAGGTGGTTCTAGAGACTTCTGTGAAGGGACTGGATTTTTGAAATTCTAGATTCAGACACCCCCACAAAATAGCAAACTTCCAAGAGCACTAAGTAGTGAGAAGTGAGTGAGTGACATCAGAGACAGCCTCAGGCTTTTTTTTTTACGTCTTTAATGCTCCTGTCCCCTGTTAGTTGGACATTTATTTAACACTTTGACCAGAAACCATTGGTGTCCTAAAGTCTACTTCTCTGCGATACGATGTTTATTTGCTTTTACTGCATCTGCAGAACAGTTTTCTCTTTTTTATGTTACTACTGGTGGTTAAAGAACTGTTGTTTGGAAAGACAATAGTTTTTTTCATGGTGTCCAGTAATCGTCCTTAGGAATTTACTAAACTTGGATTTAGGAATGTCCCTAAAGCCAAGTTCCATGACCAGCGTTTGGACCGCTGAGGCACTCGCCTTCGACTGCCACCTAAACCACTTTGCATTTGGCCTTTCTGAGCTCTCCTGCAGGTGGTAGGCCCACCCATGTTGGTCCTCCGAGCTTGACCTGACCAGGGCCCGTGGGAGGAGCTCCAGCCACCATGTGCTCACCTACAAGCCCCAATCACAGGCCTGGCTCCAGGATGGGGCCCTGGCGACACCAATCCGGGCAATGCGACAGAATTTTTGATAGAACGTCTCATAAAGGGGTTCTGAGCCGCTCTTTGTCTGGCTCATCACCCAGGACCTGTCTGCCATGGGGCAGAAGCCCCAGACAGCATAGCTCCTGAGATCACTCGAGCACTGGAACCTTCACCACGTTAAGGTGGCGTTTCAAGGAGGAGAACCAGTGGGTGGGCGGGGTGTTCCTGCCCCAGGTGGAGGATTTTAAATATCTTGAGGTCTTGTTCATTGCGTGAGATTGATAGGCGGGTTGGCGTCTTTCGTTATGTCGTTGGTGCACTGGTCTGTTGTGGTGAAATTTACCTTTTGATCTTCGTTCCAGTACCCACCTATGGTCATGAGCTCTGGGTCATGACCCAAAGAACAAGATCTCCTTAGAGATAGGGTGAGAAGCTCGGTCACCTGGAGAGAGCTCGGAGTAGAGGCACTGCTCCTCCACATTGAGAGGAGCCAGTTGAGGTGGCTCGGGCATCTGGTCCGGATGCCTTCCGAACGCCTCTCTGGTGAGGTGTTCCAGCCATGTCCCATTGAATGGAGGCCCCGGACAAGGCCCAGGACAAGCTGGAGAAATTACGTCTCTCGACTGGCCTGGGGACGCCCCGGGTCCCCACAGAGGAGCTGGAGGAAGTGGCCGGGGAGAGGGAAATCTGGGCATCTTTGATTAGACTGCTGCCTCCATGACCCGGTCCTGAATGAGCAGAAGATGGATGGATGGATTTGGGAATTAATTTCAGTGTGGGATTTTAGATGTACTTCAAAGTGGTGCTGCCACAAATTATTATTTTAAAGGTCGATTAATCACCGATTATTTTTTCAGATTAGTCGACTAATCAGGTCATTCTCAAAGTGGATGTAAAGCACATCTTAACCATCATTAGCTTTAAACTAACTAAAAATAAAGACGATAGTTCATTAAACCTTTAAAGAGATTTTCTTAAGCCTTTCAGAGTGAACTATATCAATATATATGATCATATATTACCTTTGGAACACTAAAAACATATTATTCATGAAATATTAGTTATTTTTCATGAGTTATTTTCTACCCGGAAGTAAAACGCCTTAATTCCTGAAGCTCCGCCTGCCGCTGAGTGTGGGTGCTGTCCACTTCATGATGTCATCCAAGAGTCTGTGGCAGTATGTCTGTATTTCTGTAATAATCCAAACTTCTTCAGAGATGGATACACATACCATACAGTGGTGGACAAAATTGTTGGTACCCCTCAGTTAAAGAAGGACAAACCCACAATTCTCACGGAAATCACTTGAAACTTACAAAAGTAACAATAAATTAAAAACAAATGAAAATTAAACAATCAAAATCAGCCATCACTTTTGAATTGTTGATTAACATAATTATTTAAAAAAACAAACTAATGAAACAGGCCTGGACAAAAATGATGGTATACCTCAATAAAAGATTGAAAACTATTTGACCAGAGTGACATGATCAACTCAGGTGTGTCCTTTAATTGACATCACAGGTGTTTTATTTATTGTTAATTCTGTAAGTTTTGAGTGATTTCAGTGAGAATTGTGGGTTTTGCATTTCTTTAACTGAGGGGTATGAACAATTTTGTCTACCACTGTATATCTGCCTTTAGTGGGCCCGGCCATCGCTACACTGCTTCACAACACACACGCAGCTCCTAGTATTTCCATGGTAGGGCCCCTTTGATAAATCATGCAGCCTCTGTCCTTCATTAATTTGTGGTATTAAAACAGGATTAAATCAAATGAGAGAGAGATAAGGAATAAACTTTCTGTTTTGATTACGTAACCATTTAATATAAATTGTATATATAAAGGGTCAAAGGTCACATGTCAAAATGAAGTTGATGGAAAGTTTATGCCTTATCTCTCTTATGAGGTCGACATCTGAAACATTGAATTATTTTTACTAAAGATAAAGTTTTGGTTTCACTGACTCTAATATAACAGAAGTGCATTTTTTTGGTGGTGAACGCTCAAACTTTGTCCAACTTTACTACACTCTAGGGATGTCCCTACTACACTCTGACTCTATATAATATAAAGTAACGACTCATCAAGTATAAAATTGGTAGTTGATTATTTTAATAGTCGATTAGTCGACAAATCCCGGCAGCCCTACTTTAAACTTAAGCACCATGAGCTGTTCTGCTGTAGCATTAATAAATGCTGCATTACAGTAGCCAGGTTGTGCTGATTACAAGTAATCTTGTGTTAAAACATATGGTACGTTGTTCACATAGTTTAACTTCTCTGAACAAATAGTAGATTATTAATGTATTTCTAAACAAATGTGTATAAATGTGTAAACTCAAAATTGAATTGAATTGAGTTGATCCAAAGAATCAAAAATAAATTGGAATCTAATCAATCTCTTGTGAATCAAATCATTTCTGGGAAATATAACGAATACCCAGTCCTACTTTTCACCGGACCTGGGAGGTCACAGCGAGTTGATTAAAGTGCCAGGTGTGACATTCTTTTTTTTTTGGCATTTATCTTGTAAAAAAGCTTTTTAGTGTCGTACAAAAGTTGTATTTACTTGAACTCATGTGTCCATCCATCTTCAAAACTCGCTGGACTCCTGTTTAGGGTCACTGGGTTGCTGGAGCCTATCCCAGCTACTGTTAGACAAAGATGGGGTACACCCTGGACAAGTCACCGGTCTGTTGCAGGGACATACATTCACTTTGTTTTGGCGCTAACCGCTATGCTGTCTCGTGTACCAAACCTCAAGAGACATGCATACGTCCTCTGATGACTTCACCCACTGATCACAGGAAAATAGAAGTACTTGTGGAGTTGTACTTGTTTTTGGAGTACAGAAGCCCCAGAGAGGAGGAGGGCTGAAGTGATGAAGGTCTCTAATGATGTCAGAGAAATAACTTTATTTTTACTTATTTCCTGCTCTTTGCTGATCCATAAGCAGCCATTCAGTTGCAAGGCTAGCCAGTCCTGATCCTGACATTAAACTCACATTGATGATGTGTGTCTGTTAGATGAATAGATCAATCAATTCTAATGTAGCTTCTTGTGATATGAAAGTTTTCATTCTTGAATAACTTTATCACAAGAAGGCAAACATTTTTCCCAACTCTTCTCTTTAACAGTTTTAGCTGTTCTTGTGGAATATTGATTTGACTTGATTTATTATGTACACACATAAAAAGGACATAAAATACAAGCAAAATAAAAATACAAAGAGTAAAATCTGATGGTGTGTTATTCAAAATGGTAACACATCTCTGTTGAAAAATAAAATAAAATACAATAACTAAACAAATAGAGAAGTAGACTGAAGATCCTAAAGGAATAAACCAAACAACTCTAAAATAACAATTCACAATCAAATTGATTTTATGAAAATAAATTACAAAATCCAACCCCATTGTTACACCTTGAGATCAAAATCCTTTTTAGGCTATTTTTATTGGAACTTGGTATCAAGAACTCAAACTAATTTCATAATTTGTTGCCACGGTAACCGAAAGAAAGCTTCAATTGTAGTCTGGCAAGATTGTACTTCATGATTTTACTTTGAAATATATATTTTGTAGAAAACTCTGTTCAGTTATGAAAACAGCCTTTAGCCATGTAAAAGTCTGCTCAGTACAAGCTGGAGCTCAGTCTGGGGAAGCAGCACTCATCCAGCCAATAAAGGAAAAACTTAGAATGGCCAAAACAGCTAGCGTGTAGCTGAAATATTAGCTAAACTCCAAAATAGCCTTAAAAAATAAAAAATTGTAAGTTAGCTAAAAGAGCTAGCATGTAGCTGAAATATCAGCTAAACTAGCTAAATTTACGTACTCACTTTAAATCCTTGACTTTCGTCAACTCCATCAGACATACTTAATTTGCATAAAATTATTTGATTATAATATTAAAAAAAAGTTCAAGTTCTGATTTAAATTTCACACCTTATGAAAGCACAAAATAAAAAAAGACATTTTCAAACATTATCTTGTATTTTGCCACCCAAAAAATCTTTAAATTACTAAAACATCAGAGAATGAAGATCAGCTTATCCTTCATTGTTTTAATAACAAAAACTGAAGAATAACTTTTATTTACCCCCACAAAAATATAAAAATGTACACCTGATAGTGCTGATAATCATGTGACAAAATATTTGCATTTCTGATTTATAAAAATGTTTTTGATACAGAAACCAGTATATTCAACTTGTTTGTCTTTAGTATATTATTAATCAGCAATAGAGGAATAGAAGAGCTTTTTTGATGTTTGGATTCCTTATGTTGCTTCCTGGCAGCATTTTCTGTGCCTGGAGATTCCAGTGTTGTTTTAGTTTCAGCCTTTTTTTTAACTAACTATTTTTTTAATGAATTTATTGTTTTTGTGTTACATTCCTCAGATTTTCTCTATTTTTAAAAGTTTCTCTTGAACTTCTTTTTCAAAGGGGGTGTAACGATTGATCAATTAAATCCATAAACATGCAGATGAGCATCAGGATATCACATTGATTTGATTTTATTATTAACATGTTTGGAACGAATTTATAATTAAAAAAAATGTTTTAATATGGGGATATTCTGTTTTTGATGTTGGATTCGTCAACTCCATCAGACATAAAAGGAGTTGTCAAAATACATCTTTTTTCTTTTTTGGAAAAATAATACTGCAGCTAGCTACATTTTTTTTTTGTTGTTGTTGTTTTGGCTTATTGCCATTTGTCTCTATAATCCCCAAAACATATGTTGCTTTTTTCTTCTTTGGTTTTTAAAAGGTTTTATAACAGAGAGACGGTGTTGACATATTCATGCTGTGACCAGGAAAATAGACATTTTTCATCCAAAACTAGCTGCGTTTACATGTGCAAGACGTCTTTAATCAGATCAAAGATCAGATTAGAATAGAAGTGTGTACATGGCCTTGAAAAACGTAATCTGATTGTAACAAACGTTTACATAAATCGCACGTTTGATTGAAATAAATCATTTTGACATGCGCAGAAGTATCTGGAAATATCTTTGAGCGAGATGATCTTCTAAACTTTATTTTATTATTATTGTTATTATTGTTATTATTTTCAAGTAACTATTCATACAATTTTTTTTTAAATAGTCGATGACTAATTTAAGAGTTGATTAGTCGTTACTTTATATTATATGGAGTCAGAGTGTAGTAAAGTTGAAAGTTATAATGTTATTCTGCTAGCTTTTTGGACTATTTTGGCATTTATTAGGTTTTTTTGGCTAATTTGGTGTTGAGCTAATATTTCAGCTACATGCTAGCTATTTTGGCTAATTTAGACTTGTTTTTTTGGCTATATTGGAGTTTTGCTAATATTTCAGCTGCATGCTAGTTGTTTTTGCTAACTTAAGCTTTTTTGGTTTTTTAGGCTAATTTAGCACTTAGCTAATATTTTAGCTGCCTATCAACTTTAGCGTATTCACGTATTAGCTTTGGCGTTTTTAGCTATCAACTTCAGCGTTTTTAGTTATGAATTTCAGCTTTATCAGCTATCAGTACAATCATCTTTAGCAGCCAAATTCAGCTGACAGCATTCACACTAGCATTATCACAGGTAATGTTATATATCTAGTTTTTAGTTAGTTTAAAGTTGATGATGGTTAAGATGTGTGTTTTACACCCAGTGTGCGTATGACCCGATTAGTCAACTAATCAGAGAGAATAATCTGTGATTAGTCGACTATTAAAATAATCGTTTGTGGCAGCTAATATTTCAGCTGCATGCTAGCTGTTTTGGCTAATTTAGGATTTTATCTGTCTTTTAAAGAAAATTTGGAGTTTAGCTAACATTTCAGTTACAAACTAGCTATTTGGGCTAATTTAGTTTTTTTTTTAATAATTTGGAGTTGAGCTAATATTTCAGCACCATGAATAGCTGTTTTGGCTAACTTAGGCTTTTTTTTAGTTTTTAGGCTTATTTGGCACTTAATTAATATCTTAGCTGACTATCAACTACAGGGTCTTCAGCTCTCAACTTCAGCAATTTCAGCATCTTCAGCTGTCGTCAGTACCATCTTCAGCGGCCAAATTCAGCTTACAGCATTCACACTAGTATTATCATAGATAATGCTATATATCTAATTTTTAGTTAGTTTAAAGCTAATAATGGTTAAGATTTGTTTTACATCCACTTTATGCATGACCCAATCAGTCGACTAATCGGAAAAAATATTTGGTGATTCGTCGACTATTAAAATAATTGTTTGTGGCAGCACTACGGTAGACAGGATTCTCCTGAGTGCTGCAGCTTGGTCCTGCAGAGCAGCTGGCTGGACTGTGGTTCGAAGCCTCCTCCAAAGAGCACACCGTAACAAAACACAGTCACAGCAAAGTCACAAAGCCCGGTCCTGTTAGCGCTCTCCTCTAGAGCCCCACACCCTCTATGCATGAAGTAAAATCCAGCACAGTAATGACATACACCCAGAATGAACTGTATACATGCACCACGATCGGATCAACCATTTGCATGACCCACTTATCTCAATCAAAAGTAAATTTGGATCTGAATGAGTCTGATCGGACATGACTATTACGAATGGTGTTTTTACTTGACAGATTTTTATCCTGATCAGGCATTTATTCCAATTAGTTGTTTCCACGTAAACACAGCTACTGTGAAGCTTCTCTGCTCATGAGTGGTACTGCTGCATTCAACCACAGCTAGAATGACTGAAAACAGGTCCTCACAGATGGAACTGATCATGTTAATGCCCAAATAAAATCATCATTATTGAAAATGTGACAAAAGCAAAGGACACACATTTGATAGGAGGAATTTGTAGAAAAAATGTTTTGACTTTCATGATATTTTCCTGAAGATTGGCTCTGTAGGTCGCTATGATTGCTCTGGTACCATTCTGGGGACTGGTCCCTGGGCTCCAGCACAGGATAGTGATGCTGTGAGCACAAGCTGGGTCGATCTCAAAGTCAATTTAAGGAGTAAACGCTGCCTCCGACTGTATCTGGGTAGATGTTAGGCACTGAGGGCAAAAACAGTGAGGGCGAGCAATCAGCCCTCATGATGTTGTCAGCATGGCCCGACTGGCATGCTGTGAGTAGGCCCTAAAGCTCAGGAGGGTCCGGTACCACAGTGTGTTCCAGCTCTGCGCTGATGCAGACAGAGAAGGTTGTTAGTCGTTAATAAAAGTTGTAACATCAAGGAACGACTTTTATGGCCTAATCAACCTCGACTACACAGAAAGACATTTAAACAGTTCATTGCTGTTCTTTGGAAAGAGCAATTTTACTTTAATTCTGAAATGCAGTTTTTTTTGTTTTAGGTAACCATAGCTTCTTAAAGCTCTCGTATTTCACTTTTCAAGCTGTTCATTGGATTTTACCACGTTAAATGGATAAAAATGCTTTAGACGACTGCAGTGTTCGCAGAAACCTATTCTTAGCAAAGAAACTAAATGCATGATTGGCTTTTAATTACAGCTTTATGCTGCATCTGACACTGAACATGCGGTCCCTCAGAGTGGAAGTGCGTTTGCTTGGATTCATGTTCTCTGCTGTTGAAGATGGATCGATAATGCTGCCTCTTAAACTGTGGTCCGAAGATCTTTTCTAGCCCGGTATGCTTTTGAAAATAGTTCCTTAAAGTCCCACCTTGATCATCTTTCATCTGTTTTCAAAGCGTCCCCAGTGTTCTTTTATTAGGATTATGATGTTTATAGCCAAAACAAAAACCTGTCTTTTTCTAGGACATAGAAGGACATAGGAGTTCATTACTATTTCAGAAACAGAATGAATGAGGCACTGACCAGTGGGCATTCTTAACTTTGTTGAACATGTGACAATGACTTTAATAAATCTATTCTATTCTATGGCTTTATGTTCCATTCAATAATGTTGTATTCTCTTCTATTATGTTCTATTCTATTCCATTCTTTTCTGTTCTGTTGTTTTCTATTCTATTCAAATCTATTCTGTTCTGTTCTATTATTTTCTGTTTCTATCCTGTTCAATTACATTCTATTATGTCCTATTTTATTTTTTCTGTTCTGTTGTTTTCTATTCTATTCTATTATATTCAGTTCTATTCTATTGTATTCTATTCTATTCTATTCCATTCTGTTCTGTTGTTTTCTGTTCTATCCTGTTCAATTCAATTCTATTATGGTCTATTCTATTCTTTTCTGGTTTGTTGTTTTTTATTCTAGTCTAGTCTTCAATTATTTTCTTTTCTATTCTTTTCTGATGTATTCTATTCTATTCAGTTCTGTTCTGTTCTATAGTTTTCTGTTCTATTCTGGTCTCTTCTATTCTTATCTAATCTATTTGATTCTGTTCTCTTCTTTTCTATAGTTTTCCTTTTTATTCTATTCTATTCTATTCTACAGTTTTCTATTTTATTCTATTCTAGTCTATTCCATTCCGTTCTGTTCTATTCTGTTCTATTCTATTCTATTCTATTCTATTCTATTCTATTCTATTCTATTCTATTCTATTCTATTCTATAGTTTTCTGTTCTGTTCCATTCTATTCTATTCTATTCTATTCTACAGTTTTTTATTTATTCTGTTCTGTACATTTCCCATCATCCCCCTGTTCCACTCTCTCCCACTAGCTTACAGCCCCTCACAACCCAAACCTAGCTATCCAGTCGCACAGTTCTGATCCAGATTCCAGCTCAGACGAGGAAAACAAAGACGTTCGTGGATCTATTGGTCTGGAAGTGGATATATCAGAATGGAGCAGAGCAGAGGAGGGAGCTCGTGACTCCTCCAGAATATTTTCTTAATCACAAATATGATCTCTCTCTCTCTAACTGCATTTTTATGGTCTGCTCCTGATGCATGAGAAAAAGAAAAATGTAATTTTGAACTTAAATTTTAAGTGTAATTTAATAAAGTGTGGTATAGCAATGTGATATCTAGAAGACAAATAATCAAACCCGGTCTTTGTGTTCTCTCCTTAATAAAGGATGAGAGCTTGTGTTCGGACTGGATGTCTTAGCTGAGGAGTACCAACAGTTGTGTCCACACAGACATCTTTCCTGTACAAAAGTATAACTCAATGGTTTTGCATGAGATGCTGTGAAAAGTGAAGCGTCTGGGCTTTAGCTCGGGCCGTGTTCTGGCTTGTCTTGTGTGAGACGGTTGAACCAGAGACACAATTCTGACTGAGGACAACAGTCTGGATCTGAAGCATCCTTCTTTTTCATTTGAACTCTCTTCTCTTCAGAGTCAGATGATTCTCTAGTAATAGATAAAACCACAAAACCTGTGCAAAACCAAGCAAGATAAATGTTAATATTAAGCTAACATGAGGACTTGTTAATTCATCTACTAGTATCTAAAATGTAGGTGAAACTGCCACAAACTCACTGGACTTAGTTTTCCGCTTTACCTGAAGAATCAGATTCTGAGCTGGAGAATTCTGGAGAACCAAGTTTTTGCTTGACTCAAAGCTGAGAAGCGTCCGCTCTGTGAGGATCAATCAGTACGTTCAGCTGCTGGATCTGAGTTATCATTAAATCGAACTTCCGGGTCGAGCACGGTGACGGCTGTGTTTGGCTCTTTCCCGCTCAGCTTGTTTTCTCCTTTACATCTTTCTATTGATTCTATGGCTGAGCGCCTCTGCTGTAAAACATTACGATCGAGAAACGTCAGATTGAAGTAAAATACTTTAAAATCAGTGTTTTTGTAACACTTGTCCCCTGGTGTTCTGGTCAACTAGAGAAGGAACATGGAGAAGATGCTCCAGAGCTGCTCTACCAGTGGGAAGCTGCTGTGCTCTTCATGGTGTGACTGTGGTTCTGTGGCCGTGGACACAGTAGGAGGTTGTGACCGGTTTCCCTTCAGAACAAATGTGCTGACAACCACGTTTCCAATCTATGAGCCCAACCCCCTTTGGACAAGGTCTTGATGTTCTGATCCAACCTGCTTGATCACAATCAGACGGCTCGGATTCACTGGTCATCAGGTCCATCCATGAATATATCCATTCATCCATCCATCCATCCATCCATCCACAGATCCAAGCGTCCATCATCAATACATCCATCCGTCCATTCATTCATCCATCTATTCGTCCATCCATCCATCCATGAATACATCCATCCGTCCATCCATCCACAGATCCAAACGTCCATCATCTATCCATCCATCCATCCATGAATACATCCATCCGTCCATCATCCATCCACAGATCCAAACGTCCATCATCTATCCATCCATCCATCCATGAATACATCCATCCATCCATGAATACATCCATCCGTCCATTCATTCATCCATCTATTCGTCCATCCATCCATCCATCCATGAATACATCCATCCGTCCATCCATCCATCCACAGATCCAAACGGCCATCATCTATCCATCCATCCATCCATGAATACATCCATCCATCCATGAATACATCCATCTGTCCGTCCATCCATCCATCCATCTATTCGTCCATCCATCCATCTATTTGTCCATCCATCTGCCCGTCCTTTCGTCGGTCCGTCCATCCATCCATCCACAGATCCATGCGTCCATCCATCCATCTATTTGTCCATTCATCCATCCATCCATACATCCATCTGTCCATCCATCCATCCATCCATCCATCCTCTGAACCCGCTTCATCCCTTTTAGGATTGCCAGAGCCTTTTGGATAAAAAGACAGAGTACATCCTGGACAGGACTCCAGTCTGTTGCAGGGTTCTTGTAAATCCCAACTGATAAAATAGTCCAGATGACTCCACTTTTAATGTAAACATGTCTATGATAGCACAAGGGTTATGCTGACTCAGCATGTTGTTTGCCCCACTCATGTGAAAGGCCACATTCTGGACCTCGTTTTCTCTCTTGGTCTATATGTTGGGGAGCTGCTTGTGGAGGACAAAGAACACAAAGAATTCTCCAGGTTCCTTCTCGTTGACCAGAACACCAGGGGACAAGTGTTACAAACACAAAGAATTACAAAGTCTTATTTGGAGTCGTAAACTCTTTTTTTCTGTTGTCCCTCAAATGTCTGTGCTCTCTAAAGCAGACTGATTTTTTAGAACTCTTTGTTAGAAATAGATGCTAGGACAAACATCTCTCCAGCAGCTTCCTCTATTCAATCATGGCTGTCAGTCATGGTTTATTCAGGATGTTTCTGCAGAGAGTGAAGCCCTCTTCTTCTGCTAATGCTCGTCACAAATTAAGACATTTCTATTTGTTCCTTTTTAAATCAGATCTGTCCATCATTGTAAAGCTGATACATTTCTGTCTGGATTGGTCCTCAACCTCTTCGAGTATGAGTGTAGACCAGCACTTAGAAAGCAAAGCTTGAACTCACCTTAGTATTATAACTACAGGACAATCCCTAAACCTTCGTTTGACTCAAATATTCTAGAAATAGTTGTGGTAGATCAGATTACCTCACATGTGAAGGACAATCTTTCTGATTATTTCACTGACTTTAGTATGAATCATTGTAATGACAGTATGCCTCTGGAAAATACTAAGTTAATGCTATACTGGACCTTTCCTCAACACATGATACTGTTGATTCTGGAGTTATGATGAGGACATCCAGTTGGATAGTTTGATTTCTATCTAAAGATAGTATTCTTACTGAAAGACGTTTCTACGTTTCTTCTTTAAAAACAAAGCTTTCATGCGGGACACCTCAAGGTTCGGTCTTAGGACCAATCCTATTTGTATTGTACGCACTCACTTTAGTACAGTTATCACTTCTATTGCATTCAACTGAACTGGGCTTAAAAAAAAAAAAAAAAAAAAAAGGATTTTTAGATGTTAGCCAAAAACTTCATAATCATAATTTACAAGATAAAAAAATATTGTTTGAGTGGAACATTAAAGGAAACTAGAAAAGTTGCACTACCTGCAATAATGCTAGTGTGAAAACCTTTTGCTGAAAGTAGTCACCGAAGAGGCTGAAACTTTTTGCTGAAAATAGTGACACAATTTACTTTAATTGCTGAAAGGATTTGCTGAAAATGCAAAAACTATTTGCAAAATGTTAAATTTGCTAAAAGACTGGAAATTTTATTAAAGAACTATGATAGAGCACTGAAGTTGACCTAAATTTGTCAGGTTGTGTAGACAGATCCCAGAGCAGAGCCAGACTGGATGTTAATCAGTGAAGATTTATTAGATGAATAACTGCAACAAACTTAGGAGCTGACAGGTGGAGGAGGCAGGAGACTTGACCACAGGCTGCTGCTACGGGAACTAGGAGGCCACATGGAAGGGGAAATAACCTGGCAGGTTGGAGGAGCCAGGGAGAGAGTTTTAAAGGTTACGGAGGGATTGGGTGCAGGTGTGCAGCGTCACCAATTAGGGAAGGCCACGCCTCCTGCCCCACGCCACCCTGTAAGAGCACAGTGGAGACAAAACATAAGTAAAAGAACACAACACCACAAAACCAAATAAAAGAAAAACACCAAACCATAACAAAATTTCTTAACAAATTTTATTAAATTGCTTTAAAATCCCTAATACATGCCAATTTTGCAACAATATTTCATGTGTTACTTAAATATGAGCTAAACTCCAAATCAGCTCAGATGCCAAATTAGCCAAACAAGCTAGCTTAAATACTAGCTAAATTCCAAAAATAGCCTTAAATTTCTATTGTAAATTAGCCAAAAATGTTAGCCTGTTGTTAAAATAGAAGCTAACTCTAAATTAGCCTATATAAACCTCAGTAGATAAAAAAATTGGCCAAAAATGTTAGCTCGTTGCTAAAATATTAGCTAAACCCTTAATTAGCATTTAAAAAAAACCTCAGTAGATGCCAAATTAGCCAAAAAGGCTAGAATAAATAGTTATAAAATATCTGGTGAAATCATTTTTTTATTACTTTAAAAGATGAAAACAAAGAATTTATTTCATTTCTTTTTTATCCTGTTTTTATGTGATTTTTGGTCAAGCGCTTTGATATTCTTTCTGGGAAAAATGTGTAATAAAGTGCTTAGTTAATGTAATTACTCTGAGTTTCACAAACTGTTGTTTTAAATGTTTGACCTGCATCTGTCGTTGGTTTAAGTGTTAATTTCCTCCAGTTAAACTCGGACATAATCAAAGCTCCTGAGAAGAAAATCTTTGAACAGACATTTATCTGGTCTCGTTTTCAGAACCTCGGTGTCTCGCCTGTCTCAGCGGTGTCACTCACTCACCATGTTCTCAAGAAACAGTTTTTTACAGCTGAGAAACAATGAAGATCTCAGGTATCAAAGGAAGAATATCAAATGAATGTTCTTGCCTTCATTTATTTACATCTGGACTGTTGTAGCAATCTGAGTTCTTACTTTTACAATTTCAAGGCTCTTCATTTTATCTCTGAACTTCCACAAACTTTCTTTTACCCGTTACTGTTCCTCACATATATTTTAAAGACCTACTCTGATGAAAATTGTGTTTTTAGTGTTTTTAAAATGTTTTTGTGTCATGATGGAGGACATTTATGAATCATTTTAAACTTTAAATGGCATTTCTAAGTATTTCTTCATTCAAATTGTTGTGAATCAGCAACAGATGAAAAAATGGTGTTTGAAAAAGCTTATAAGTGTGATGTACAAGTAACTGTTGCAAGCCACAAGCTCTCTGCTCCACTTAAATCTGATGCATTCAGTTGCAAACAAATAAATATATTTATGTTTTAATTTTCCTCGTCTGAGCTTCATCTGGCTCAAAATTGTACGACTGGATAGCTCCAATATTGCTCTTCATTTTTGTTGCTCCGCTAACGTTAGCTTGGTGTTGAGAGGGGCTGTAAGCTAGTGGGGGCTAGAGGCTAAGCTAGGTGGTGGGAGTGGGAAGCACTTACCCCACACCAGCAGTCCCACCTGTTGGAGGGAGATTTCCAATAAACTACTGAAGCTCCGTAGAAACTACTGTATGTCCTAGAAAACAGTTTTTTGACTGACTAAAAACGGCCTTATTATCAAAAGACAACGGGGGGACGATTTTATTGTTAATAAAAAGATGATTGGGGTGGGACTCTCTTCAATTCAATTCAATTTTATTTATATATCCCGATATCACAAAAACAATGACCTCATTGGGCTTCATACAACTCTAAAAATGACTCTAAAGGCCCACTGCAATGAAAATGTTAATTTTTTGTGTTTTTAACACGTTTTTGTAGCATTTTTCTCATGATAAAGGACCTATCTAAAACCTATCTAGGATTAAAACTGCATTTCTGAGAATTTCTTTATTCAAATGGTGCTAGATCTGGAGCAATGAAAACTGGATGCTTGAAAATAGAGTAATGACTCTTAATAATGGAGTCTCCTCTTCCCCAGCACACACCCTGGCCCGCTCAAGCTCGTGCTGTAGCGATTTATGATACTGGCTCAAAACTGTATGATTGGATTGATCCAATAGTGCTTGTTGTTACTTTTGCACCGCTAATGTTAGCTTGAGGCTATAAGCTCGCATGTGAGCGCCTAGAGAGAGCTCTCGGCGACGGGGAGAGGGGCGGCTTGCTCTGCACCAACTGTCCTGCCCACAAACCGGATCTGTTTTTGTAATGAGCTACTGCCCCCGGGTATAAAATATTTCTTTAAAAAAACAAAGGTTTTTTTAGATGTTGGCCAAAAACTTCATAATCATAATTTACGATAGAAAAGAAATATTGTTCGAGGGCAACATTAAAGGACACTAGAAAAGTTTCACAAACTGTTGTTTTAAATGTTTGACCTACATTTGTCATTGGTTTAAGTGTAAATTTCCTCCAGTTAAACTCAGACATTAATCAAAGCTCCTTGCTAAAAGTCTGGAAATGTTATTAAAGAACTATGAAAGGGTTCTGAAGATGACCTACAATTCTAAAAAATGTGTAGTAAAATTGCTTTAAAATCCCTAATAATGCAAATTTTGCAACAAATTTTGCTCATATTTTGCTCAAATATGAGCTAAACTCCAAATTAGCTCAAAATAGTGAATACCAAATTAGCCTAAAAAGCTACCTTAAATACTAGCTAAACTCCAAAAATAGCCTAAATTTCTTCAGTAGACTAAATTTGCCAAAAATGTTAGCCTGTTGCTAAAAAATAAGCTAAACTCTAAATTAGCCTATAAAAACCTCAGTGGGGCCCAAATTAGCCAAAAAAGCTAGAATAAATAGGTATAAAATACTCATTTTTAAAATTACTTTAAAAGATGAAAACATGGCATATATTTCATTTCCTTTTTATCCTGTTTTTATGTGATTTTTGGTTAAACGCTTTGATATTCTTCCTGAAATTCTGTCTCACCACCACAGTAGTAAGCACTCACTGGTTCTGTCAATCTTTGGAGCTACAAAGCAACATGGAGACAGTAATATGTTCTTCTCTGAGCACAGAAACGAAAACATTCCAGTTCAGTCTGTAGTGTGGATGACATGTTAGAAAAGCTGTTGATGTGTTGACAGTAATTACAGAGTTTTTTGTGGCGTGCCAACACTGGGTAATCAGACGATAGCTCAAACCAAGACCAATTCACAGGAAGACGCTCTCCCAACTGCTGAGAAGTGTCAAGACTGAGATCGCTGAAGGCTCTCCCACATTCATGCGCCATCAGGCTATGGATATAGAGGAATTACTGAGCACAGAAAAGCAAAGACAGCACCCTGCTCCAAATTTAATGCTGGAAAGTGAGGACAAAGCAGTTTGGGATGACCCTCTCCCGTCCAGCATCACTGAAAATGGCCTGAATATTTGAGCAAACAAAGGAAAGCAGTCAGACTAAGCAAAAGTCATGCTAGGTTCCTTTTTCATCTTCTTCTGTAGAACATAGAACATGTTCAGTTTTATATTATTGATCCTTGAGCTCGTTTTCTACTGATCAAAACCTAAAAGGAGCCGCATAGTCAAACTTAAGCCTTTAAGAAATTTGGATTTGCATTCATGACCTTCTTTTTTTTAATAAAAAAAGGAATTTTGTCTCTTTTTGGCACAAACAAAAGCAAAAAGAACATAGTATCTCTCAAAATGTATATATATATATATATATATATATTTACTTATTTTCAAAATAAAAGACACTCTCAGCCAAACAGGATCATCTCAGTCCAGCTCTGAGCAGCTAGTAACAAATGTTGTTAAGCATAAGATAATATGTGCTTTTAACTTATAAAAGATCAAAGTTTTTACCAAAGTTTTGCTTTACATATAAAATCTGTTCATTCTGGAGGTAGAGTTGAACAAACAAGACGTCTTCAGGTCAACAGGATGTAAAAAAAAATACAAAGTTTATCATCTATGTGAACCTCAGACATCAATTTATACATTTAACTAATCTAAATTAAATAAATGCTAATTAAGTTATCCTTACTTTTAAAATTTGCTATTTTCTTTTTCTTTTTTTTTGTTCTTTTCCCCTCTTTATCCTCAGCAGTCTTTCTCTGCTGGGTTTTGTTATTTTAGTTTGGGGTTGGATCTTGGTAGTCTTAGTTTTCAGGCTTTGTTTATTTGTTTTCTTTAGATAGTTTTGGTTAGACAGACATTATCAGGAGCTGCTGACTCTGATGGTCGACATGTCTGGATCAGAAGTCTCCATGAATTATTTTATGTTTGTCCAAGGAGCCACAATGGAGAGATAAAAGATCCACATGTGGATCTGGAGCCGCAGGTTGCAGACCCCTGTACTAGACTCTTGACAGTGCCAGAACAAACATCACCCTTTACATTTACAGCACATCTTTGCAGAAACACACTTACTACTTATATTACTTATCTACTGCTGTAATCGTGGCTGAGATGGCCTACCGCTCTGCCCCCCGAGCCCCTGATGTCAAGCTTGTGCTGCTTGTCAGCTGGTTACAAATGTAGAAATCAAGCATTAAAAAAGCATCATTTTGATCATTCTCTACTGGATCCACGAGGGAAAGTAAGGAGCATCCGCCAGCACAGAGAAGACAACACACCTTATTTTTCCTACTCATTTTTGATAGATGAAACACTTCAGATGGATCTTATTAAGGATTTTTATTTTGCCTGGACATATATCCACTGGAAGACATAGTTGAAGTTTTGTAGATATGTATTTGTATATTAAATATTCATAGTTTTTATATATATATAGTTTACATTCAATATTTTATATAGTAGCCTTTACTTTTTTTTAAGTATCACCCTCCTCTTTTCTATAAAAATGAGGTTATGGATGGAGGAGCGACCAGCATGCTCCTCCTTTTGGTCTTTGATGTTTGAGGATACTGATATGGTTGACCAGATTGTCCATTTCTCTTCTTTTGGCTGACTGTAATGAAAAATGCTGCTGTTTGCCTCAATGATCGAGGTTCCAATTGTAAATGGTAAATGGCGTGTTCTGTATACTGATATTCCACATCAGTACATCGCTGGACGGTTTTCTCCAGCAACAGCTTTTGTGTGGCTGCACGGTCAAATCTTGTCAAGAAGTAGTTTAGCTTTTGGTCAAAGATTCCAATAGTCCAAAGACATGCTTCACAGGTTAATTGGTTACCCTAAATCCGGGGTGTCAACCTCCAGGCCTCAAGGGCCAGTGTGCTACACGATTTCCAATCAACCAGCCATTGAAGCTCCTCGTTGGCTGAACACACCTGATCCAGGATTTCTGGAAATCCAGCAGGAGACCGGCCCTCGAGGCCTGGAGTCTGACACCCCTGCCCAAGAGTGTCCCTTGGTTTGCATGCGTGAGTGCTTGTGGGAGTGATTGTCCAAGATGTTCTCTGCCTTTGGCCAACAGCAGCAGGGATAAGCTGGGGGAGAAGTGAGCTGCAGCCCAGTGATTGGTGGTTTAAACCCCCAAACCAACCCATATGAAGTGTCAAGCAGGGGGTCCCATTTATGTTTGGTTTGAGCTAAAAGTGGATTTGAACCCATAATATGCCTCTTGGTTTCTTCTTAGAATAACATCAGCTTTAGTCAATGTTTTCTTATTAAGTTGAATACAAATGTTTTTTTTCTGTGATTATACAATCCTGATCAAATCTGATACAGATGAGGCAAAGCTTCAAGTCAGTGTGAGTGTTGTTTGAAGCAGAGAGTCTGAAGAAGTCTCAGCTTGGACGTTGTTTTTCTTGACCTCTCTTTGAACCCTGGTTTGCATGGAAACGCAGATCTCAGTTCACTTGTAATGAATCAAAGCCTGCTGTTGTGGACTTGTTTCAAATGGGTGGATGAGATTGCTGTTAAATGTCTCATCGTCTGTGGGTTGGGTTTGCTTCTCCACACATGGCGCTCTCAGAAAGAAAGTCAAGACCTCACCTTAAAAAGGTTGTCTTATTAAAGTCCCCCTATGACATTTTTTTTAAAATAAAATAAAAAAACCTTCCCAGTAGTGTCTTAATTATGATGATGACGTTTTTAACCAAAATCCCACGACCCAAATGTCTTAAAAAGACATTTTTCATGTTGATCTAAAGCCTCTGTTTCCAAAATCTCCTCTGAGGGGGCGTGGCTTTTGGAGCTGAGCTGAGTAGCTCTTCCCCTGACACCCCCCCCTGAAAAAGGCCACAAATACTTTAAAAATAAAAACAAAAAACAGTATTTTCTCATCAGAGGGAGACTTTAAGTGGTGCTTTTTAGGGACACACTGTCCTGCTTAATGTCTGTCCTACCATGTTTAAAGTGCCACCCTGATCAACTTTTGATCTATATGTGTTCTTAGTGTCTTTTATTCATGAATATACCACTTTTATCCCAAATCAAAAAGCCTGAGTGATTTACTACGACATAGTTTCTGCAGAGCACCAGGAATTCATTAGAACTCACCTCTGAGTTGTGGGTGGGACCATTGGTGTGGAGTAAGCCTGCCCCAACTTCCCATGATCCCTTTGTTTGATGATAATGAGCTAGATCAGGTGTGTTTGAGTAGCATTAAAACATGCAGAACAGTGTTTCTTATGGTTGGGAAACACTGCTATAAAGAGCCAACCAGAACATGAGAAAATGGTTATATTCTAAAATGAAAGATTTTTGTTTTTTATTTTTTGTTGTTTACAAATTGCTGAGTCAAGATGATTACACTTTACACTTTTAGATCACAGCATATTTTCCTATATCTGGGATATCTTCCGTGTTCAAAGACCTTAAACCTAAAACCTCTTTCAAAATGGTCTCGGTTCGTTTCCAATCAGACTGAACTTCGGTTCTCTCTGAGATTCCTCAGTCGGCATACCAAACGAACCGAGAGTGGAATAATAGAACCAAAACGGCCACCACAGCCGCCAGTAAACACATTAGGAATGAGAAATGTAAAGCATCAATTTTCATGTTATCAAAAAGGAAGTAGTTGGTCCAACTGATTACTGGGTGTTAATGTTGTTTACTAGATTTGGTCCGAAACTGAAATCCTGGTATACGTCAGTCTGAATACAGACCAAATACAATCTTCAGGACTTGATCCGGAACAAATAAGTGGACTCTATCCGAACTAAAGGACTTTGTCAGTCTGAATTCACCCTTAGTTTAGATGTTTGGTTTTACATGAGTTGGGTGGGCAGGGACCTTTCTGTGTGGAGTTCCACATTGCTCCTGTGCTTGCGTGACTCCAGTCTCCTCCCCACAGTCCAGAGACATGTTTCATAGGTTAATTGGTTTTCTATGGTGACAGTCAGGAGTGACTCTGTGAAGACTAGCAACCTGTCCACAGTGTTCTCTGCTTTTGCTCTGAAGCAGCTGAGATAGACTCCTGCAATCCTGCGTAGGACTAGACTGGAATAGAAGATGGATGGATGTTTTGAACACAAAAATGAGAGTGAGCTAACATTTGTGCTTAAGTGTGTCTGCAGTTTACCTCCATCAGCACCAACAGGGACGGATTTCTGATTTATTTAGCTGTTTGTGGGTGTTGTGAACCTCCAGAGGACAGGTGCAGATGTTTAAGAGCAGGAAAGCCAACATATCCTCATCAGGTGTTTCTCTTTTTGTCTCTAGATCACATTTTTCTAAGTGATGGGGGCAATTGTACGTTTTGCCAGTCAGCAAACATGTATGTAAAGCTTTGAAAGAGCATCAAGGTGCATTTCACTTTCCAGCTGTGTTAGCAAAGAGCAGCAGGTAGATTGTGGAAAAAATGTATGCAAGCCATTACAAGCCTCACTGTTGCATCACCTGTTTCCAGCCCTTTGCCATGGCAACAGGATGTCAGTTTGGCTGTCAGTGTGGGTGTAAAAAGAAACCAAAGAGGAAGAACAAATGTGTGTTTAGTCTGTTAGAGCTGCGAGGCAAGAACAGGCTCCAAACGTTACGACGCTGTAAGTGTTACAACACTGATAAGGAATCCTACCCTCACACCCCACCCCCACAACACCCCGCAGCTTGCTAACTAAGCAGTGTTCAGTCTTGCAGCTGAATCACCGTTGATTGTGTAAAAGGAACCAACTTTGTCAAATGTTAAAAAAAGCTTTTCTCATCTTTTCAATGTAAAGTTCTGGTTCAGTCAGAGGTCCCTAAGAACACCCGTCTCTGTCCTTCTCTGATAGGTACAACAGAACGAGTCTGTCTGATACAGGGGACCGTGGAAGCTCTCAACAGTGTGCACAACTTCATCGCGGAGAAGGTTCGTGAGATGCCCCAGAGCGCCCAAAAGCCAGAACCCGTCAGCATACTTCAACCACAGACCACGGTGAATCCTGACCGCGTCAAACAGGTGAGAACATTCACTCTTCTAGTTTCACCTGACGGAAAACCCGGACTTGAGATGGGATGATAAGTCTTCACAGAAGGTTGTCACATTGTTATCAATTTCTTCCTGTCAGTTGTCATTATCTGCTTAACATCAGTGCGGTCTGAATAAGGCTGGGTATTGATAATAATTATCAGAATCTATTTGATTTAATTCACAAATTTTTTTTCTCTGACAACATTAACTTCTTGTTATACACGATGTACAAAAAGTAAAGGAAGAAAAAGACGAGCTGCTGGATGACCTCCATTGTTGTTGCTTTACTAGTCGTCGCACTGCAATGACTCAATGACATGCTAGCAACATGACATGCGCCGTGAAAAAGAAAAAAGAAAAAGAAGCTCAGTGGACGTGAGGTTTAACTGAGTAGAAGCTCTCGCCAGAGTTTACTGGACCAGACATAACTGGTGCATTAAGCTTTGCTCCCAGGACAAAGTGAACAAAAAGAGAACAGTTCTTTTATTGCTTTGATCCTTGCTCAAAGTCAACCCCTAAAAATGTTTTTAAAACTGTGTGCTTTACCATTTTTAGGGAATTTACAGTATGTTTATTTGAAAGTACCTTTAAGAATGGGAAAAGCAAACCAGTTATGATCCAATTCAGTATCCATCCATTTTCTTAGACTACTATATCCCTTTCGGGGTCACTGGGATACCGGAGCCTTTCCCAGCTACTGTTGGGCAAAGGCGGAGTACAGCCAGGACAGGTCACTAGTCTGTCTCAGGGCACACAATCACCCACACACACTTAAACATGCACACCCTTCAGAGTAACTCACATGTCTGTGGAGAACATACAAACTCCACACAGCAAAGGTCCCATCCATTGAACCTTCCTGCTGTGAGGTGAGGGCACCACTTTTCTCCCTCAGAATCTTCTAGAATTACTTTGATCATGCTAACATTTAAAAAATACAGTAAATCAAAGAACGTAAACACTGGACCTGCGCTGTTAAAGCCCCCCCCCCTCCAAGGAAAATCCTGTTTTTTTTTGTTTTAACATGTCTGTGTGGGTTTTTTCTTATGAAAGAAAGCAAATGTAATAAGAAATCCTTTAGTTTTTGCATTTCTGAGTATTTCTCCTTTTAAATTTGTCAATCAAACTGTCTTGGACAGACTCTGTTTGAATGAATGATCTTCTTTCCATCAACAGCTCTGCTGCACATGCACTAAACCCTCATCTGTTCCTAGTGTCTAGTTCAGGTTCTGGAGAAGAGAAGATGGTATCTTCACATTGACTGCAGTCAAATGAGCCGCCGTTCACATTTCTGTGGTCAAATCAGCATCACTGGATTTTTGGTGTGAGTTTCATCCAATACTTACGGTAGCAGGACTGAGAACGCTGGAAAATCTCCACCAGACTCCACGGAGCTTCTTGATGTGACCACGGAAATGTGAACGGCGGCTCATTTGACCACAGTTGGAAAGGATTGTAAATCAATGAAAGAGCATTTTGATGTTAGCTTTGATTATTTTATCAAGAACTCTGAGAAACCAATGATTGAATGTATTGATCACAGTCAATAAACATTGGAGAATTAGCTAAAAGAGTCTTTGGTGAACTGGAAGGAGAAAGAATCAGGATTTTGGAGGAAGTTCTGTCCATGAAGATCTTCACTTCCTCGTCCAGCTGACATCCGGATCAGAACCATACGGCTGGACATTACCCAGATTGATGGATGTTTTTATGTAGCAGTGGTGAAGATTTATGCTAGTGAGACACAGAGCTATTATAATCAGACAGGGAGATCAGGGGCGGAGCTCCAAAAGCCACGCCCCCTCAGAGGAGATTTTGGAAACGGAGGCTTCAGATCAACATGAAAAATGTCTTTTTAAGACATTTAGGTTGTGGAATTTTGTTAAAAACCTCATGATTATAACGAAAAAACTACTGGGAATGTTTTTTTAAAATAAAATAATTGTCATAGCGATTAAAACATTAATATAAGTCAAACTTTTGAATAAATTTCCCTCTCAA
>NC_050525.1:5915432-5926966 GCF_002922805.2 Oryzias melastigma | reverse complement strand
AAAAACTACTGGGAATGTTTTTTTAAATAAAATAATTGTCATAGTGATTAAAACATTAATATAAGTCAAACTTTTGAACAAATTTCCCTCTCAACAACACTATTGAAAGCATTTCTATCCTTACAATCCAGGAGAGTTCAGCAGACTGTTTTTTGCGGTTGTGAAGGTTCAAACTCTTGTATTACACATCATTTGATATCATTTACAGTCTCTCAGGAATAACATGGATCGTCACACTCGTGAAGTCACAACATACATTTACAGGAACCGACCGGTGTGCGAGTGGCTGAATCCCATCAGTTTAGTCGACCATTGAAAGCATTAATGTTGTGTGAAAACGGCTCAGCTTGAAAATCATACTTGTTCTTTGTGCCATGACCCGCTGTCTGGTAGTGCCAGCAAAATGCGAGCGGACGTGGTTATTTTTACCTACAGTCTTTCATAGCTAGGCAGAGCCATGTGGCAGCTGCAGCCTAAACCCCTGGGATTAACAAATTGCTGAGTAAAGCGGGAGCTGGTATAATACTTTGACTAAGGGAGAGATACCCCTCTGTTGGCTGGTTCCTGTTAAATCTGGCTCTTGTTTCTTGTGTTTGCTACCAGACTCTTTCTTTCTTCTCCCCAGGCCAAACTGATCGTGCCCAACAGCACAGCTGGACTCATCATCGGCAAGGGTGGAGCCACAGTCAAAGCGGTGATGGAGCAGTCAGGGGCATGGGTGCAGCTCTCCCAGAAGCCAGAGGGCATCAACCTGCAGGAGCGAGTGGTCACCATCAGCGGAGAACCTGAGCAGAACCGTAAAGCTGTGGAAATCATCGTGCAGAAAATCCAGGAGGACCCTCAGAGCAGCAGCTGCCTCAACATTAGCTACTCCAACGTCTCCGGCCCGGTGGCCAACTCCAACCCCACGGGCTCGCCCTACGCAAACACGGCCGAGGTGCTGCCCAACGCAGCTGCGGCCGCCGCCACGGCCTCCAGCCTTCTGGGTCAGGCTGGACTGACAGGGATGGGGGCCTTTCCTGCCACCATGTCCAGTTTCTCCGGCAACGACCTGCTGGCCATCACCTCAGCCCTGAACACCCTGGCCAGCTACGGCTACAACACTAACACCCTGGGCCTGGGCCTCAACCCTGCAGCCGCCTCTGGAGTTCTGGCCGCAGTTGCAGCCAGTGCTAACCCAGCTGCAGCTGCCGCAGCCAACCTGCTAGCCTCCTACGCTAACGATGCCTCCAGCAGCGCGGGCCACCCGGCCACCGGCCTCGGCGGCTTCTCCTTGGGTTCACTAGCTGCTGCTACCGGGGCTTCCAACGGTTACCTGAATGCTTCGTCCCCTCTGATGGCCTCGTCTCTTTTGGCAACAGAGAAGCTGGCAGACGGGGCCAAGGACGTGGTTGAAATAGCCGTCCCAGAGAATCTGGTGGGTGCCATTCTGGGGAAGGGCGGGAAGACGCTGGTAGAGTACCAGGAGCTGACAGGAGCCCGCATCCAGATCTCCAAAAAAGGAGAGTTCATTCCTGGTACTCGGAACCGCAAAGTAACCATAACAGGGTCGCCAGCCGCTACACAAGCAGCGCAGTATCTGATCAGCCAACGGATCACGTATGAGCAGGGCGTGCGTGCTACCAACCCACAGAAGGTGGGCTAAGAGAGCATAGGAGAGCAAGCAAGGAAAGGATGAAGGCAGAGATTAAAGGGTATCGAAAGAGTGGAGTTGTATAGAAAAAAAAGAAATGTCCAAATATCTGTTCAGTATTTCAGTATCAAATGAGAGAATACAAAGGAGGCGGTGGGGAGACAACCAAGTGTGTGTGATATGTGAGTGTGTTTTTAGGACTGATGTCCTGATGTTTTTTAAAGTTTGTGTCAAGTGATCAGAGTAAGCTGACCTGGTCCACTGCCAAGATGCAGATTAACGGGTGAGGCCACAGGGTTTTACTCACCTCCAAAACCTAATTTCTCTTTAATTTTCCTTTTCTTGTTTTGTTTTTGTTTTGGTTTTGTTGGCTCTTGTTTCCCTTTCAGACTTTGGCTCCCCAAAACCTGAGTGTCAGATGAAGATCCAGCCGGGCTGTCGAGCTGTTTTACAAAGCTTGCTTTCGCAGAAAGCATTATCGAGAGGGGAGAGGTTTTATTACGAGCACCTGAACTCAGCTCCGCCTGTGGGGAAGCAATCGGACTTTGATTTATTAAAAAGAAAAAAGAAAAAAAAATAATCAAGAAAATCTTATATATATATGTTGACATCTGTTGAATTCTGGCTCATATCATAATTGACTTTTCTAAATTTGGGTATTTTATATTTTCATCCTTTATTTATTGACACGGTCTCATTTAAACACAAAACCTTATCTAAACCTGTGAATGCAGGTTGATCTGAATGTAAGAACAATATTAGCTATTGCTATTTTTTTATTTACAGGGATCAAATATTGTTTTGCAGTGAAAGAAATGTATAACTCAAACCCAGTCTGAACGTAACTGTTGCTGCCTGCAGGTACAGTTCAGGGGTTAGTAATCAATGTGAGAGGATAGAGGAGACACAGGAATGTATAGATATATTTTACATAAACACACAGATAATGTTCCCATAAATGCACAAACACTGAAACGTATTAGAGAATTCAGTCACAGCTACAAACACAAAGAAATATTTTACCCTTTCTTGGTGCTATAGCATTAGGTTTTTCTCTGTCCCAATATCTCTGGAGGGAGGCGCGATGTCCTTCAGCTCACTAAATTTGACTTCCATCGAATAACAAATATTCATTTCAGCATTTCGGGATAAAACACCTTGTCGTTACTACTCCATAACGAGGCTTTCTGCTCACCCCTAACAATAAATAATTACTGGTTTAGTTTCTACGTTTTTTGCGTCTCCCAAGACCCGGAGGTCCACACGGCCCCGAGGCGGCGTCTAACTCGCTGGGTTGGGAACGGAATCGGAGCACTACAAAAGCATTTAAGTAGAAAAAACTGTTTGAACCAGTATCTGTGATCAAAACGAAACCCGCCTTTATGTGACGGGCACCAAATACAGGACAGGAGATGAAGCTGTCTGTGAGCCATCCCTCCCAGTTCACATCCAGACCCAGAGCACTTCTGCTCCCAGAGCTCGCGCTGAGCCTGTAATAAAACATGACAGCTTTCACGTTCCTCTGTTTCATGGATAACCGTTGTCTCCAGACGTACCTGCACTCCCCTCTGTGCTGCTATCTTCGGTGTCGTGCACTGAGTCTCTAAAGACTGCACTGTGAGACATTTAAACACACTGTAAGGCGCTTTCGCAGCCCCACTTGGGGCGTGAATAGATTTCAATTTGCACATCAATGTTGCACGCAAGACCTACTTACGCCAGGTTCACACTGGACGCGGAAGCGCAGCGGAGCGGAGTGCGCGCGGCATCCGCTCTTCCCTGCAGTTCTCACCAGACACGGTCGACAGGCGCTTCTGCTAGAGCTATTTTTTTGTTTTTCCCATCAGGGGTAAGTTAATAACCTAAAAATATGACACCATGTTTCTGCTAAGAAGAAGCTAGCAGTTAGTAGGCAGACACTTCTTTAATTTATTTGTTGTTAAGTTATATATATATGGTTATATTTAAAAAAATATACCAGGTTTTCTCATGTATCTTAATGTAACTTCCTGCCTGGATTGACGCGGATCGCTCGTGACTCGCGCACAACATAGACCAGACGCTGAAACAATCCTCTGCACGGTGTGAGCGTTCCGCGGCTGGTATGAACTACACCATAGCTTAACAAGGGCGCTGAGTGGAAGCGGCCGCCATTCCGTGGCGCTTCCGCATCCAGTGTGAACCAGACATAACGCTAGGTTCAGACTGGAAGCGGAAGCACCATGAAGCGTCATCCGCTCACTCCTGCAATTCACACCAGACGTGCATCGACAGGCTCTTCTGCTAGAGCTTTTTTTGTTTTTGCCGTCATGACTAAGTTAATGGCCGATATTACCCTGTGTTTCTGCTAAGAATAAGCTAGTAGTTAGTAGGTCTACACTATTTAAATTTATTTGTTGTTGAGACACAGAGAGAGGAGTGTGTGTTGTGATTGTTTATTTTCATCTCTGCAGTCTGTTTACATACAAAAACACGATTGCATGTGTTAATCTCTGTGTTTTATTTTGAAAAATTGGTTAAATTAAAAAAATACCCAATTTTCTCATGTACCTTGATGTAACTTCCTGCCAGAATTAAAGCGGATCGCTCTCACACAACATAGACCAGACGCTGAAACAATCCTCTGCACGGTGCGAGCCTGCCACAGAGGACCGCGGCGCTCCACGTCTGGTGTGAACTACACCATAGGTTAACAAGGGCGCCGAATGGAAGCGGTCTCCGTTCCGCACCGCTTCGCAGCGTTTCCGCGTCCAGTGTGAACCAGGCGTAATACTGACAGAGGGGACAACTGTACACAACGCGCAAACGCCTTCTGATGTCTCTGTTCGACAACACACCACACATAACCCTTGTGCTCTCTTATAGGGTCCAGATGACCCACCCTTATGTTGATGTGTGATCCCTCCCATGACAGAGGTGGACAGGATTTTATGTCTGTCGTGGACATCAGTGAAGATAAAAAATCCTTGAAAAAAAAGTTCAACACGTCGTTTTATGAGGTCCAGATGACCCCACTTTAATGTAGACATGTCTAGGATAGCACAAGGGTTACATGAGTGGACGTTTACCAACCAGCAGACTAGTTGTCGAATCCTCCCTCGTCTCTAAGATCAGCCCGAAGCCGAGGGTTGGTGCTGCTTGACAGGGTCGGAGAACATCCGATTCATCAGGATGTGGAAGCGATAGAAGCATCCCTGAACATGTTTTCACCGCCGTCCATAACTCCAATCTGGCCACCAGTGAAATTACGGAACCTTTGACTGCCCAGGATTTTTGCATATTAAGATACAAGCACAAAACGAAGGCATGTTTTATCAATGCAACTGGACTGCTTTTTTCCCAGAGCTCTGACTGACGCTCGCAGTTTGCGTTCTTCATTAACTTTCCTCTTTCTCTCAGCATTTCGGTCCTCTCCATGTTCTGTCTGTGCGTCTTCCCGCTGCGTGCTCTCCCCCCTTTCTCCTGTCTTGTCGTCTCATGGGCGGGGCGTCGGCTGTGCTGGGTGCATTGTGGGTCGGGAAATGAAAATATTCTCCTTGCCCGAAGAGTTCACAAGGTTAAGACGCACAGAACACCTGCCTTCAAAACTGTGACACCCACCGAGATCAACCAGCAGCGTATCCGGAGAACAGGTCCGGTTTCGACGGGTTTAGCCTTTTCAAAGAAGCGTCTTTTTTTCTTTTCTTTTTTAAGAATATATTACGTGAGGAAGGCAAATCTTGGTTGGACAAACAATGACGTGACGGCACAGCTCAAGCTTCAGCCTCTTTAGAAAGCATAGTTTGGACAGAACGCATACAATATGGAGCGATTACCATGGAAACTTGTTTGTGACCTCAAAGTGAAACAACATCCTTTATGCATATGCTGTTATCTGAAAATGACTAGAAATCCTTTCTGTGGAATACAATATGTCATGTCATATGATCTATATGTACTTTATCGTAGCTATTCTAGTTTGTAGTCCAAATGCAGTTCAGCGTTGTCGATCCAATGTGAAACTCTGTTATATTTGTGCGGATGGTGGGAGTTCTGGCAAAGCCTGAGTAAGATTAGCTTCGCGATTTGTTTGTGCATTTTGATGCTTCATCATCGGCCGGTGGTGTCCATATTCCTGTCACTGATGATTTAGTTTGACAGTAAGAAAATGTAAAGAATATTGGAAGCAATATAGTAGCATGTTGTCCTGTTTTGTGTTTTATGTCTGTTGTATGAACCTTTGAAATTACTAAGATTTTGAATGAATAGGTTTACATGTACTTTTGTAAGTTATGAAAATGCTGCTATTTGATAAGTAAACTATACAAAATATTTTAGTTTAAAAAGATGTCTGGTCCGTGGATTTAGAGACGTGCTCCGGGAGGCCGGGGCAGACAACCAGGTGTAAAGAGAACTATACGGTGTTCGGTAAGATAAAGGTCAAAGTAATAATAGACTCTGTAGTACGAATTGTGCCAAACTAGACCTCTGCAGCTTCTGAAATCATAGATGTGCGATCAAATGTTAGATATCAATAACTTGTTTAGAAGTGCTGATCAAGTGCCAATCCAACATTGTCATTTAAGTTAAGAAAAGATAATCAAACAAAGGACAAAGAACTCTCTGTGCATCGTTTTATCCCATAGCTACATAGAGTAAGAGTTAAAGGTTGTGATTTCTATGGATCCACGTTGTTTTACACTCCACGCATTTTTCCGTGTGTTCGTTTGACCTGTGGCTTCAGTACTGCTGTTTTCCCACAATTGTCTCTATAGGCCAGCATGGACTAAGCATAACATGTTATAGGCATTCATAACACAGCCATTAACAATCAAAAATGTGTTTGTGGAGTTAGATGTTATCTTTTTGCACGTCTTCTATTGCATGGTAAATTATGGAGGAAAAAAGGTAATTAAAAAAAAAAAAACCTGCGAGTGTCTCGCAAACATTCAAGGACATAACACTGCATGCAGTCAGGTGTAAAGCTCTTCAGTTTCCTCGCCTCATGTGGAAAAACCTTTCTTTATGTCGTGAGTTGGGAGGGAGGGAGCTCATTGTTGTCATGTTGGCCCAAAAACAGAAAAAAAAAAAAAAAAGAGAGCCGCCGTCTCTCATCCGCCCATCCGTCCCGCCGTCATCAGAGATCTGATTCACACTCACGTGAGACGTGAACATACCGACCGGCTCCTTGTGGTTCTGGATATCAGGCCTGCATTTCTTTGACAAACAGGTTGAACCTCACTTATACTTTGTTTTGTGTTTTTTTTTTAACAAAACTTCAAAGCCCAGATCTACTCTATGAATGTACTCACGCTTTCTCTGTTTGATCTTCTGTTTTTGATCTGTCTTCAGTGAAATTCAGGGCAGGAATGTTAACTTCATGTCAAGTGAGTATCTGTGTCGATGACATACTTCACCTGCAGTCAGGTAGGCCTCCTACGGCCGCACTCATAAAGCAGATCTGTTCAAGGAACTTCCGATTCGCTGTCAACACAATATTGTGTGTTTGTTGTTGTATAAATGCACTTTACTGATCAGAGGGTCATACTGGGTGTGAAATGACGCAAACTGTTTTACAGCTGCTCTGTTCGGAGTTGTTTTCTTTCTTTCTGCCTTTCTTTGTTGTTTGCTCTGAGGCTGCTTTTATTTATTTATGTATTCCCTGAACCTGTTGGGTATCATGAGTGATGGAAAGGGCTGGATTCTCAGACTAACTAGAAGAGTAGCACCTGTTCCCCTCTCCAAGGCTTCTCCGTCACATTCCCAGCAGCAGAGGTCTGCGTCAATCACCGAGCGCTTTGTTTGCAGCATTCACCTCCGTCCTCTTGCTTTCAAAGATCCAAAATTAGAAGTGTTATTATTTTTCCAGCTGATCAGGATGACATTAGAATCACAACGGACAGGCAAAGTGACGAAGGCTTCTGCCTCCTCGTCGCCACGAGAAGCTCCGGGGGTGAAGGGACTTTGTTTTGAGTCGTCTCTCCACAAGTTTCCTGCAGGACCATTCCAAAAAAATTATCCTGATTTTACGATATCCTGGACAATTCACCAAAAGAGGCCAGGACTGCTCTGAATGCTACAAACTGGTGAAAGCTGCTCTCTTTAAGCCAGTTCTCGCCTCTTCCACAGCCTGCACAACGCCACAGTCTGATCCACAGGATCTGCTCCCCACAACACACAAGGCCATCGTCGTCTCTGTTCGCTGAACCTCCCATGAACTTTGTTGACCTTTTTCCATCCCCACTAACTTCTATTTGTACATGTTGAAGCTTCTACTGTCAAACTCTGCAAGACTGTTCTTTTGGGTTCCGGTTATCTGGACTGGTCTGCAAGCTGCTGGAATGCAAACTGAGGATGGCTTGTTGGTTCTCATACTTTTTTCCAGTTTGTTGTTGATCTCTACTCGTTCCATTACAGAACAAAATGGACTGACAGCATACGATCCGGTATTGAGGCAAAGGGATGTTTTGTTGATTGGGTAGATTTCTTCATTCAAAACCAACGGTTGCTTTCTATCATTTGTTACAAACCATCAAAGGGCTTTCAGGGAGAACATTTCTGTGTTTTGAAACTGGAAGAGTCCTTTGAACATGTTTAGGAATGAAAAACGCCTTCTTGTGCCATTTTTTTGAAAAAGTGTCAAAACTTTTAGCGGCAAGCGTTTGCCAGTAAAAGTGCCAAATAATTCTTCGCTGAGCCAGCCTGCGTACATGTAGGAAGACCGGGATGGTTCTGTCCCGCTTTGAGTCCCCCTTGAAAAACATCCGGCCTTTTTGAGCTCATGTTCCACCATTGTTATGCTGCCAGTCTGTTTTCTGCCTCTGTCAGAAACATCTCAGAAGCAGTAAATATTTTCTAAACGATGTTACAAAGAAAACAGTCACTGTGGTGAGGGAATGAGAGGACTTCATTGTTCTTATCGCTTTATTTGAACATTATTCATTAATAAATTTAACGGTAATGACTATTTAATGTAACTGTAGTACTGTGTTTGTAAAAGAAATTCAGTGAGTTGTGTTTTATGACTCGTGGACTACCAGTGAAGTCAGCATTTCAGTGTCAATAATTGAATTGTTTTTTAAAGATTATTTTTGCGACGGCAACAAAGAGTCATTATAAATGTTCATTTTAACATCACCTGTCTTTGTTTCCTTTTGTTCTCCTCCTCTGTCTCGCATGAGTGAAACAAAACAGTCCAGGATGCAGGATGGATCTGAGCGGCTGGTTCTCAGCTGTGACGTTTCCACCGGCAATCCTCACACAGATTAGTCTGCACCATCATAAAGACATGGAGATTGGTGTGACATCTTGTCCATCTGCAACATTTCCTGTTCTCTAGTCTGGCATCACAGATTGGATCGGGCGGTCTAATCTGGCCAACAGGAGACTGACCGACATGCAGGTCTCAAAGGATAACGGAACCTGCAGACAGTCCTGAAAAAAGAGAGTGTAGTGTGGATGTGTAAAGTGAAGAGAAGACCGGGCCTTAAAGTCCCCCTCTGATAAAAATCCTGTTTTTTGAGTTTTCAAACATGTCTGTGTGGCATTTTTCTAATGAAAGAGAACATATGTAATAAGAAATCATTTAGTTTTTAGATTTCCTAGTATTTCTCTGATATAGAGACTGTTTGAATGAATGATCTTCTTTCCATCAACAGCTCTGCTGCACATGCACTAAACCCTCATCTGTTCCTAGTGTCTAGTTCAGGTTCTGGAGAAGAGAAGATGGTATCTTCACATTGACTGCAGTCAAATGAGCCGCCGTTCACATTTCTGTGGTCAAATCAGCATCACTGGATTTTTGGTGTGAGTTTCATCCAATACTTACGGTAGCAGGACTGAGAACGCTGGAAAATCTCCACCAGACTCCACGGAGCTTCTTGATGTGACCACGGAAATGTGAACGGCGGCTCATTTGACCGCAGTTGGAAAGGATTGTAAATCAATGAAAGAGCATTTTGATGTTAGCTTTGATTATTTTATCAAGAACTCTGAGAAACCAATGATTGAATGTATTGATCACAGTCAATAAACATTGGAGAATTAGCTCAAAGAGTCTTTGGTGAACTGGAAGGAGAAAGAATCAGGATTTTGGAGGAAGTTCTGTCCATGAAGATCTTCACTTCCTCGTCCAGCTGACATCCGGATCAGAACCATACGGCTGGACATTACCCAGATTGATGGATGTTTTTATGTAGCAGTGGTGAAGATTTACGCTAGAGAGACACAGAGCTATCATAATCAGACGGGGGGAGGATGGAGCAGCTCCAAAAGCCACGCCCCCTCAGAGGAGATTTTGGAAACGGAGGCTTCAGATCGACATGAAAAATGACTTTTTAAGACCTTTAGGTTGTGAGATTTTGGTTAAAAATGTCATAACCATAATTAAAACACTATTGGGAACGTTTTTGTCATAGGGGAACTTTAAGGCAGTTTAGCTGGTCCTGCATCATCAAACAAAGCTTCACAGACACTTTGGCACCAGAAAGAAATCCCTAAGAGAAAAGATGAAAACCAGCAGAAACACCTGGAAATCTTTGCTTCCATCACTAACACAGGTTGCAGATGCAGAGCCCAGCTGGGTCCATGAACTACCAGAAGATCTGACCAGGGACTTTTTTCAGAGTAGAAAAAACTTCCAGCAGCAGCTCTAAAATCCATTCTGTATGAACCTGTGCAAGAACTGAGAACAGCAGTGATGCAGTCGGTTCTCCTGGTTCTGGTCCGGCTGGAGCTTTGTGAAGACCGTTACAGCAGTCCAGCGGCAGGAGGTGAAGGCAGGAACCAGCTTCTCTAGATCTGGACCTCTGAGGAACGAGGTGCGTTAAAATTCTGGTTCAGTTCTGGCTTTGATTTGGACTGTGACGCTCTGAAGGTCTGAGACCGTTCAGATGGCAGGATTTGTAAGATCTTTGCCTGAATCTCAGCAAACAACATCTGCTTAGAGTTACAGTGAATCAAAGAACATAAACAGTCGAGCTCCGGCGCATAAGGGTTAACCACTCAGATCTCAGATTGCAGACCTCCTGTCTGCCAGCACCTGAACCCAAAGGGACTGACGTTACAAGCGAAGTCCTGCCCCTGGGGCGAGTCTTCTTCTGTGGTGCTGCTTTTAGACTGGGTCAACTCTTCTGTCAAACCCAGAAATGAGAGTAATCCAATCAGCCGAGTCTAAAAACCTTAGCTCCTAAATGTGGATGGATCTGATTTTGGATGCATTGGGAACAACAATCACTGAATTATTTCACATGTTCGTATGAGAAGACATGAACCTTTCTATAACATTAGTGGGTAAAAATTCATATTCCGCTGGATCTTCATGGTTCTTGTGGTTACTATGGCAACAACCTGTGAAGGGTGGAGTCATGCACTTTTATAAAAAAATACATTTACATCTGAGAGTTTAGTCTTCTAATTGTCGTTTCACCCAATAACTATAAAAAAGCGAGTAGGTACTAGCTTCATTGGAGCCATTTTGGTAGTTTTGGCAATTAGTCAGTCAGAAATGGATTTGGACTGGAGCGGTAAATTTGGCTCCTTTGACGCTCTGCAGGAAGCGTCATGAAACATAATGGAGGAGTGAATGAGGTGCCTCCAACCTGACCAGATTATCACTGAGTGTTCATTCAGGGCCGCCCCCCCGTGGATGGGGAGCCCCTATCAGAGCTCTCCGCAGCCGCAACGTGTTAGTTGTGCACAGACGAGGTTTGATGCAGCTGTTTTAGTTGCTTCACTGGGAAAATGTCCGGAGCTGAGCTCACACAGGAACCCCCAGTTGTACCCTCCACCCCATGGCTGGTTAGCAGACCAGCGATTTTAAATTTCATAATCATCCATCATTTCCTATTTATCTTTATTCTTGGATTAGCTTATATATATATATATATATATATATATATATATATATATATATATATATATA
>NC_050525.1:5909336-5915090 GCF_002922805.2 Oryzias melastigma | reverse complement strand
TGACATTTCATATAAGACTTTTTTTTTTAACATAATAAAATATCCAACACAAATACAGATGAAAGAATGAAGCTTTTATACAAAAAATAAAATGTTTTTCTAACATATATTATAGAAAATAATTAAACTTTTTTAGCTTAGAGGAAAACTGTTAAATTGTGGAATTGTGGAGGATTTTAACCCTGAAGAACCCAAGAACAATTTTCTTCTGAACTATTTAACCTTTTTCGTGTCATTTTGAGGAGCAGAAATTAACAGCAGCCAAAAAAGTAAAACTGAAAAGAATAAAATAAATGCAAATTAAAAAAAGTGGGAAAAAAGCTGTAGCAAAAATTTAACACCACGCGTTCTCCTGGGTTAATCTGTAAAAACGTGTGGTTAAAAATAAAAACAAAGCATATTTCATCGTAAAGTACATTTGTGAAGACAGACTCATTTAACCCTTTAACACCTGAGGCATCGCTTAAACACAAAATCTTTAACATACTCACGCCGCTTCTCTCCTTCAGAATCTACTGGAACTATGTTGATCGTGTTAACAATTAAAGAATTACAGTAAATCAAAGAACATAAACACTGGAGCTCCGGTGTTAAAGGGTTATGGTGGAGTCTTGTATTTAAACTGATTGAAGCGGACTCATATCAGCTTAAGACGCTTTAGACATGGAAGTTTATAAAGGGTTGAAGAGGCAGCAAATGTTTCAGAACAAACTCATTTCCTGACGTCTGGCCACACATTTGTTGAAACTTCTGCTGGTTTTACAAAGCCGAAGCTGCTGATTACCAACATGCATGACATGTTGGTAATCACAATCACTAAAGAACCTGCAAACTAGCCCATAACTACAGAGGACAGTCAATACAAACATGAACTAATCTGATGTCGCTGCTGTTCTCAGATTAGGAGTTTTCAGTTGGACTAACAGGTTCTTTAACCAAATCGTCTAGACCGCATGTGTCAAAGTCAAGGACCAGGGGCCGGATCCGGCCCCCTGGGTAGTCCTATCCGGCCCTCCAGATCATTTTATTTTATTGTAATTAATGACCCGATGTTATCTTGCGCTCATTTCAAACTTGTAAAATTTTGACAAAATATATTTTTATGGAGAGTAAAATATTGAAAATTATTTATTTATTCTGGAATAATATCCATGCCTGTTTATTATTCATAATTATGTTAAAAATGTATGGTTTTAAGGTTTTAAAAATTGCCATTCTGCTGGCTTTTTGGACAATTTTGGCATCTACTAAGAGTTTAGCTAATATTTCAGCTATATGTTGTTTTAGGTTTTTCAATAAAGGTTTGTCCTGTTCGGCCCAAGAGCTAAGGTGTGTTTTGAACAAGTTTTTTAGTGGTATTTTAGACAAAAGCTTCTTAAAATGAGTATTTCAGAGGAAAATGATGCAGTTGTCACAGTGAAATCCTAACTGAAGGTCTGCAGCAGCCCAGCGGATGCCTCCTTCCCACCCTGGAATGAGGAGTAAAACCCTGCAGCACTATACATTTGATTGCTGCTGCAAGAGGAGGTAGCAATGGGCTTGAATGATAAAACTGTGTTGTCAAGGTAACAGGTTGTTCTGAAGACTGCAAATATGCCGTATTAGAAATGCTCCTTTACAATTTTCCTCCCTGCAGCCTTTTGTGGCTGGAAACTACGCAGGTTCTGCATCTCAGTGTCTGACAGTGTAGCAGCTACCTGCAGATGTAATGTGCTCTGCATTCATAATTCACAGATGTTTAATAGCCGTTCTATCATCATCAGTGTCACAGAGGTCGTTCCCTGCAAATCCCCTTTGCAAAAACTAAATTGTAGATGTCGGAAGCGGGAGGTGGCTCAGCGATTTCTCCCCAAAGATGAATGAGGAAAAGAGGAGGAACGTGCTGGGGATGAGAGACACACAGAGGCACGCTTTAACATGGCTCCTGAAGTAACCATGGATACCTCGATTTCCTGGAGTAATTCTGGAGTGAGATCTAAAGGAAACATATCACAGTTTTAGCTCTCCATTATCATGCCTGGAACGGCAGGTTCTACGAGCGTGCACTGCACGTGTGCCACAGCAACGCTGAAGGTGAGCTCTGGACAGATTGTGGCATTAACGAGGTCCCCCTGAGAACCCCGAGGAGCACAGTCTGACAGGTCTGCAGGAGCAGGAGTGACGGCAGGGAAGCAACAATGACACCAACATGTAAATGTGTTTTTTAACGAACCGGCGTCATGATTAAAGCTGCCTGTATGTTTGTCCAACTTGTTTAAACATCTTGAAACTGCTTTTCTGAAAAGCTGCAGGCAGACATTCGTATGTGCTGGAACAGAAGATGACAGCACCACTGTGGCCTGAGTGAAGTGTCTGAGGTGCTGATGATGACGGTGATGAAGAGGAGGATACAATTATGATCGAAACACAGCAGCAGGAGGAGAAGAGAAAGAGCTTGACAGTGAGTGAAGCCGAAAGTCAAAGAATTATAGATTTATGAACACGAACATCATTAAGGACAAAATGAATCTCATTTACTTTATGATTATCTTATATTACTCTTGTGAAAAATAGTTTAAATATCTGTGAGTTTTGTCTTTTGTTAAATAAAACTATTACATTTCAGCCTTTTTTTTTAATCAGTAGAACTTCCTTTTTTTGTTCAAATATTCTTGCTTTTTTTGTTGAACTGTAGCCCAGCATTGTCTGAGCATCAGTAAGATGAGCAGTGCTTCATGTCCTTGAATCCTCACAGACACGCATGGCGTTTGCAGAGTGTTGGAGCCTGAAGCTGAGACTGCAGTGATTCAGCTGTAGAGATGCTCTCTGACTCCCCCTGAAGGTTTGGTTCAGCATGCACACGTGAACACGCTTAACACGGGTTCTGAACCACAAGAAACAGGTGAAAGGCTGTTTGTGGGTGAAACCCCCCAAAATACAAGAGGATGTGTTTGCAGACAAGATGGCGACTGGAAATCATTAGAAAACCGACAAGATTTCAGAGTTAGTCACTTTTATTAAAACTTTCTAATGTGAATCAACGGTTTAGTGTTCAGAATTAGCTTAAAATCTCTCAAAAGAAGGTCAGTGCTTTAATAATTTCAGAAAGGATATTAACAAAAAGTGTTCAGATTTAAGTCTTTTGATTTTCAGCCGTCATCCTGTCTGCAACCAGGTCCCCGTCGAAAAATACATTCAAAATTGATTATCAGAAACAAAAGTTCACAACTATTCGTGTCTTTTCTGTAGTATCCTTTAAAATCTGAGTCATATTTTCAGAGTAGAGAGAAGATTTAAAAATAGGGCTGGGAATCAATACAAAAATGTAACTAATTAATCGCAAATCTGAAAAAATAAATTACGTTTTTTTTTTTGTTACAGTATTTGCCAGCCTCTTATTATGCAACTAATCATAATATTAAATCACATACAGAATTGTACATTTTTAGAATGTTCATTTTTAACCCTTTGGAACCTCGGCTAACAGAAATAAGAATTTCTCTCCTAAGACACTGCTGTTCCTGGAATTCTGTTCTTTTTTTTAGCTTTCTCATAAATGTTCCTTATTATCTTTGTGAAAAATAATAAAAGAAACATTTTTGGGAGAAGTTTTTTTTAGGTGTTCTGCTCGGCTGGAATCTGCTGACAGGTGGGGGCGTGTCTGTCCACTCTGAACAGCTCACTTCTCATAACAGTGGGACTTTTTTTTTTTTTTTTTTTTTTTAATAGGAAAAACATACATTATAAGCTTGAGTTGTAAATTCAAACATAATGGAAATTAAAAAAAAATGAAAAGGGGACAGAAAGAAGAAAAACTTATTTTGTCTGCCCCTTTTAACAAATCAATAAATCAATCAATATAAAGAGAAATGCAAAGCATTCTGCCGATTTGGTATACAATAAGAGAACATTGGGAAAGAAAAAAAAACATTTATCATTGCAATATCAACCAGTATGAAGTAAACACCATACCTCAGGGATGAGAAGTTGTTATGAATACTAGACAGATTTGTAATCATTAATTATACTGTTTTTAATGTAGTTTTTAAAACTTGATATTGTTGCAGCATTTTTCATTTCTGTGCTCTTTTTACTCCATTTATTGACTCCACATACTGATACACATCGCTCCTTTAGAGGTATTCTGTGTTTGGGGGTAATGAATATTTCATGTTCTTTTAGATTACATTTGCTTTTTCTTTTCATATATCTTTTCATTAAATTAGGAGGAAGGCATTTCGTATTTACTCTATACATACATTTTAAAATATTAAAGTTAACCAGATCATAAAGTTTCAATAATTTTAATTTCATAAACAATCGATTAGACGGGTTACTTTTTTGTATTAATTCTTATTGCTTTTTTTGCAATATATAGATTGGATGAATATATGTTTTATAAGTTGTACCCCAAATTTCTATACAGTAGTTCAGGGATGGCATAATCAAAGAATTATATAATAGAAATAAGGAGTTACTGTCTAAGAACCATTTTACTTTGCGTATACTGCAATTGCTTTTGCTTTTTTGGATTAGACATTGTTAATTCTCTGGTAGCTTTTCGTCTATAATAACTCCTAAAAATGTTACTTATTTTACTCTTTTGATATTAATATAATCTATGTTTAATTCAACTGTATTGTTTGCATTTCTATTACTAAATATCATAAAATATGGTTTGTCACTATTTAACGATAATTTATTTCCGTCAAACCACAACTGAATCTTTTCTAACTCAGTCTGCACCTCCTCTATCATATGTTCAATATTGTCTCCCATATAATAAAAGGCTGTGTCGTTTGCAAATAAAATAAAATTTAATTTTTTGGATATTGAGCTTAAATTGTTAATATAGATAATAAATAATTTAGGGCCAAGGACTGACCCTTGAGGTACACCACAAGTAAACTATTCTGGAGAACCGCAGAGTTTCCACAATTTTTAGACAACGTTGGTGCTCATTGTTGTACAAAATTCATGTCAGTCCCCATCCCAAAATAAAATAGTGATCGTTTCCCCGTTATTGGATTTCTAATAGCAGACATCTCCGTTAGGCTCCGCCCTACATAGCGGATCTTTTGCTTGTTGCCAAAAATATGAAAGTGACTATTTCCGCGTAATGTTACATAATACGTTGACCTGGAGATTATTTTTTTTTACTTGGGCACTCTTATTTTGAAAGCTGAAAATATCTGGCTCAGTAGCTGCTCTTAACATTTTCACTGAACCAAACCATTCCTGTTTTTACAATTATCACCTAAAATATCCCATAGAACATCAAGTACATTTATTTATTTATTTAGAAGATTTGTTTAAAAATGTGTAAGTTTTTTTTCTTTAACATTACATAATCGATAAACATGGAACCACAATGAAAATGGGACATTTCCCATGAAATGTAAGTAATCATATGAAAATGTAACAATTACTGAATTTATTTAAGTGCTGAATATTAATATCTATTTCCTAGCTTGTTGTCATTGTTGATAATCATAGTGAGAAATCAGAGTCTTTACATAGAGGAATATCATTAATCATTATTAATAATGTATAACTAACTATAACTAAGCAAAATGTGTTATTTCAAAATGGTAGCCCTTCGTATGACTCAGTACCGATGAAGTAGCCCTCAGTTCCAAAAAGGTTGGTGACCCCTGCTTTAAAATGTAAACTCTGTAAGATTTTGATCTAGGGCTGGGCGATATGGCAAAAAAATAAAATCACGATTTTTTTAATTTTATTTCACGATTTCGATTTTATCACGATATTTTTAAA
>NC_050525.1:5881529-5908831 GCF_002922805.2 Oryzias melastigma | reverse complement strand
CGCGATATAACGATATCTTAAAAATGACCTATCGTCAGCTTTGGATATCGTACACGGTTTTTTATCGTCATATCGCCCAGCCCTATTTTGATCCTACTTTTATTTACTCCCTGAATGTCGTTTTGTTTTTTGTTTGTTTCCATCCCTGACATTTTATGTTATTTTATTTTTTTAATTTATTTTATTGTATTTGTACAAATGTACAATGTATGTTGACGGCTATTTTGCACAGATGTTTGTTTAAATTTAAAAAAAAAAGAAAAGAAAAAAATAGAACAGTAGTCTGAAAACGGATGTGACATCAAACCAAATATTTTAGCGAACCCACTTCCGGTGCAGCTGTTCCATCATGCAGCCTCCTCCCCTCGCTGCGCGTCACCCGGGGCGTTTTCGCGGAGCCTCCCACAGCCCCGGAGTTTAGAAGAAGTGCTAAACTCGAGTCTGTCGTTAGTTCTCGCTCCACTCCGGTCTGACAGTAAGTAAAACTCCGAGAAACCGAAGCCTTTCAGCGGGAAGTCGTGGTGGTTCGCTTGTTTCTGCGAATAACGGAGTGTTGCGTTCACGGCCACTTCATCCCGTCGGGGCAGCTAACGCCTGCACTCTCAGCTTTAGCCCGTTTTGGGGGTAAATCTTCGGTCATGCTAGTCTTTCTAGGACTTGACTCCATGCTCTGAGTTTGTGTGTGATGTTTGTGTTCTAGTGCGGTGCTAGTGCGGTTCTCAGAGTGCGTGTGTGGTTTGTTGTCGATCGTTCTGAGCAGTAAAGCTGCAGAAATGATTCTTGAAGTCTGACAGGCGGAGGGCGCGGCCCACATTGAGCTTCTCCAAACAGGAAGCGCTCCCCGAGCCTGAATCTGTTACCAATTATTGCCGGGAAGCAAACAAGAATCCAGGAAGAAGGGCCACGTGTGTTTGTCGGGCTGTTTTAACCCTGACTCTTGTTGTGACTGTCTCAGGTGATTGAAGATGTTCTTGCTCAAAAAGGTCATCAGCGGGGTCGTTGATGTGGTCAGGTAAGACTCTGCTGGTTGGATGGAGGTTGGATGGGTTGTGGGTTAACTCTGCTGTCCTCTTCTCTCTGCAGCAACATCGACCCGGCTCAGTTTACGCCCTCCGACCCTGTAAGTGCCCATCTCCATGTGTGAGTGAGTTAACAGATTGGTCTGTCCTTGTCTGAGTGTGGTGTGTGTCTGGCAGCCCCCGCCCCGCAGGCCGCTGGCATACGCAGAGCAGAATGAAAGTGAAGAGGAGAAACAGTTCCGCAGAGTCTTCAAGCAGCTCGCTGGAGATGTGAGTGCAGTCTGATGGGAAGGTGTCTGCTGTACTTCTAGAACAAGGGTGTCAAACTCAGTCACACAAGGGGCCAAAATCCAAAACACACTTTAGGTCACGGGCCGAACAGGATAAACATTTATTGAACACTCTAAAACGACATTTTTAAACATTTGAAACCATAACTTTTTGCCATAATTCTGAACTAGATGTATAGCATTACCTGTGATAATGCTAGTGTGAATGCTGTCAGATGAATTTGGCCACTGAAAATGCTAGTGCTGATAGCTGAAGATGCTGAAATTAATAGTTAAAAATGCTAATAGCTGAAATTGAAAGCTGAAAATGCTGAAGCTGATAGCTGAAAATGCTGAAATTGAAAGCTGAAAATGCTGAAGCTGATAGCTGAAAATGCTGAAATTGAAAGCAGAAAATGCTGAAGCTGATAGTTGAAAATGCAGAAGCTAATAGCTGAAAACGCTTAAATCAATACCTGAAAATGCTGAATATTCATAGCTGAAAACGCTGAAGCTGACAGCTGAAAATGTTAAAATTGACAACTGAAAACGCTTAAGCTGATAGAGGCTAAAACGTTAGCTAAATGCCAAATCAGCCTAAAAAGGTTAGTCAATACAACTTGCATGTAGCTGAAAAAATAGCTAAACTTCAAAGTATCCTAAAAAACTGAAAAAAGCATGAATTAGTCAAAACATATATTAGTGAATAATAAATATGCAGCAATATCATTCCAGAATAAATCAACTTTAAACCTTTAAAAACTTTAATATTTTACTTTCCTCCAAAAAATATCCGTTCCCTGGACCTTGACTTTGACACGTGTTCTAGAAAATACCTTCCTACTCATCCCAATAACTCATTTTTTCTGCTTTGTCTTAAAGGACATGGAGGTGAGCCCCGTGGAGCTGATGAACATCCTGAACAAAATCATTTCCAAGCGTAAGATCTCACTGAGGGTCAGCAGTACTTTCTCATCTCTGTCCTTCAGAGGCTCACTCTGACTTACTTTTCAGATGGTGACTTGAAGACGGATGGTTTCAGCATCGAGTCCTGCAGGAGCATGGTGGCCGTCATGGATGTATCTACTCATAGTCAGAGCTGGGGGCGGCAGGAACAGCAGACATGGATCCACTAGAGAGGAACAAGCAGATTTAAAGCCTGCAGGTCATGCTAGTGATCGACTAAGGGCCGATACACGTTATTGATCGTCAATACTTGGAGCAGTAAAAATGAAAATATTGTCATCAACACTCATGGCCAGCACTGTTTTTTTCTCTAAACTTGCTGATTTAAGTGCACTCCATCATAACTTGATCACATTTATGATTTTATTTACTTACTCAGTATTTATCAAACTTCCATCAGCTATTGTTAGTCATTTTTGTTTATCCAATGACCGGCTGTTGAAGAGTGAACGTCTGAATTCATACTTTCACGGTTGGGGAGTTGTTCTCGGCCTCAGAAGCACAGGTTCAGGTGAGACTGGTTTTCCAGTTTCAGAAGAGTCGGATGTCTTTAACTGTGACTCAGAGCGACAGCACCGGAAAGCTGGGCTTCCACGAGTTCAAGCACCTCTGGAACAACATCAAGAAATGGCAGGTGTGTGTTCCTCTTTGAAGCAACGGTCTGTTGTCGGCTCATTTGACTGTGAGCTCCTTCATTTGAATGTTTCAGAGCGACCGTGTTGTCATTTTAGACAGTATTCGACTGCTGCTGTTGATCATAGACGGAGTAGGACACGGATTAAACATCATTTTGTTTTGATCTCTCTGACCACTTTGTGTTTTTGTTGTTACTGGTTCAGGGCGTGTACAAGACCTTCGACTCTGACCGCTCCGGGCTGATCGGCGCAGATGAGCTGCCTAAAGCTTTCACGGCTGCCGGTAAGCATTTACTCATTCTGAGGATAGAGATGTGTCACCTTTGGAAACGGTCAGCAGCTGATGTTTGACTCTGAGAACTGAAGGAAATCTGGATTGAAATCTGGACCAGCAAGTCTCTTTATGTGCAGAGTGCACGGCCATGAGCTCCAGCCACCAAACACTTCCAAAAGTGCAGGAAAAAATTGATTTACGGAGCCAGAAACTATAGTAGATCTATCATGATTACAGTAACTTCACTTTTGCAGGGTCATTTTTGCCTGATATAATATATACCCAATAATAAGTATTTGTCATTTGTATGGAGCTGTATTGGGGCCAATATTATTTGAACCCCTCCAAAAAAAAAAAAGTTTGGCCCAAAAAAATGTAAAATGGCATACCTTTTGCTGTTCTAAAATTAACTTAATTCTTTTCAGCTTCAAATGTTCTTTTTCTTTAGGTTTAAAATCTCAAATTTTCAATTTTAAAACTTAGACTTTTTTTTTTTTCAGTTTTCAAACTTTTGGCCCCTTTGTGGCGTGTTGGGGCGGGGCTAACATGAACGACCAATCAAAATCAAACAGGGTGGCCACTTCAGTCCCGGTGCATTCACTGACTCTGAGAACTTGGGGGAAAAATTGTCTGTATCGTCTGTACTATCATAGTTTGAGGTTGTCCCCAGACGGGTGTAAAAAGCAGTTTTATGGTGTACAGACGGTGCGTCCAAAACGCTGTTCTCCAAAGCAAAATCTTATTGTGTTACAGGCAGACTTTGAAAACGTTATTATGCACATGATTATCAAAGTTCTCGATTTTAATTGGTCTTTCGTGTTAGCCCCGCCCCAATGTGCCAGAACAGGACCATATGTTCTGAAATTCAACTTTTGAGTTTTTAACAAAAAACTGAATGTTTGAAGCTGAAAATAATTGCCTTCATTTTAGAATAACAAAGTTCCAGAAATATTCTGGGTTTTTGGCCAAGCAATATTTTTTTTCAATTTGTTTTAGTTGAGTTTTAAATAATTTTGGCCTAAATTTAGCTCCATAATAGCGCTACAGCTCTAGTGTAAACCTATAGAACGCTCCTGTAGCACCTAAATCTGAGTGACGCCGGTCTTCTCTGCAGGGTTTCCTCTCAACGACCAGCTCTTCCAGATGATCATTCGAAGATACAGCGACGAAAACGGGAACATGGATTTTGACAACTACATTGGGTGCCTCGTGAGGCTGGACGCCATGTGCCGTGAGTCTCCGCCCCTTTCAACTGTTTTCGTCTGAGGGACTAGAACTGACAGCTTTAATATCCGCTCTGATTCAGGGGCCTTCAAAACCCTCGACAGGGACAATAATGGAACCATAAAGGTCAACGTTCAAGAGGTGAGAATGGATCGGTGAACCCAGCCCGGTCCGGCGCCGGTCGGTCGGTTTGTGTCTTCATCCGTCTGTCCTTGTGTTTACAGTGGCTTCAGTTGACCATGTACTCCTGAGTGCTGATGGTGCCTCTCTCTCCTGCCTGGATTTGTCTACACAAAGTCTTTTATTCAAATCCCCAACAACTCCTTCGGTTACTCAGAAACCCCCCGTGTGCATGCAGCTACATGTGAGGGGTGATTCACGCTTCCGTCATATTCTATCCAAAGTGTCACTACGGGAAAACCACTCGTGCAGAAAGAGGTCAACTTCACTGGCCCTCCAACCCCTGAAGTCCTGAACCTGGCGGGTGGAAGCACCTGTCCCCCTTCTTTCAAGAAACACCTTTACACTTCAGCGCTGCATTCTAAGAAAGCTGGGAGAACCTCCTTTGTGGGAGTAAACACGGGCGAGACGCTCTGCTGCGTGAACCAACACCCGCCCACGCAGGTGCTTCCACCTTTCAGGTGCTTCTGTCTGGGTGTGTTTGGAATCTCATACTGGTTTTGCTTAAGTATTTTTTCTTAGAAAGCCCTGGGCTGCAGCGAAGCGCTTCAGTTAGGGGTGGTGCAAAAGCTTTTTAACTATTTCTAGAACACAGTTCTAATGTCCTATTTTAAACGTGTTACTGTCAGGAATGTCGTCTAAAGTTCTACATGTAAAGGTTTCTTATGTTCACTGTATGCTCCTCTACACATCCCAGATATGCTGTTGTTGCCGTTCATCACTTTACACACTAGTGTCAGCACAATGTGTGCATTTATACAGAGCAGATGCCACTGATGCATGAGGCCAAACTGTTGCTGAAAGTGTGCCATATTTGAAATAAAAATGTTTTTCTTTTATGGCTGAGCTGATAAATCACTGCACTGTTTCAGCTCTACTTGGACACGAATGTTTGTGGAAGGCATACATGAGTTCAAGGGCTGCATGGAAGCACACCAAAGACTTAGTTAAAAAAAAACTCTATTGTTCCAGAAGATATTATAATGACGGACTAAACTGCTGTGAAAGAGTTGAAGTCCAACTTCTGGGTCTGACTGGCTAAAGAGCTGCACAGGAACTCTGTTACTAAAGCAGAACATTACAGTGACGAGGCAACGTGAATGAAGCTTACACTAATGAGTAGAGAAAAACTGAGTGGATGTTTACAATGTTTCACTTCATAGATTTTTGGAATATGGAGTTGGTCCTTTTAGGCCGGAGGACTTGGACTTGTTTTCTTCTTATCAAAACCTAGAAGGAGCCTCAAAGTCCTACTTTAGCCTTTAAGAAATTTGGATTTGCATTCACAACATTTTAAAATACGAATTATATCTTTTTTTCGGCACAAACAAAAGCAAAAATATATATTATCTTTAGTTTGACAAGTTCAAATAACTTATTTTCAAAGTAAAAGATCCTCTGCGCCAAACAAGATCTCAATGCTGCTATTGACTAATGTTGTGCAGCATAAGATGTTACTTGCTTTAAGTTTACACTCAAAAGATCAAACTTTTCACCAAAGTTTATCTTTGCATATAAATCTGTTCATTCTGGAGGTAGAGTTGAGCAAACAAGACGTCTTCAGGTCAACAGGATGTAAAAACCTACATAGTTTATCATCTATGTGAACCTCAGACATCAATTTATACTGTTAAATCATCTAAATTTAATAAATGCTAATTAAGTAATCCTTACTTTAAAAGAATGTTATTTTTCTTTTATTTAGTTTTCTCTTTTTCCCCTCTTTGTCCTCATCAGCTTTAAACTGCTGGGTTTTGTTATTTTAGTTTCAGGTTGGACCTTGGTAGTCTTGATTTACAAGCTTTATTTGTTTTCTTTAGGTAGTTTTGGTTAAGCAGACATTATCAGGAGCTGCTGACTCAGACGGTCGACATGTCTGGATCAGCAGTCTCCATGAATTGTTTAATGTTTGCTCAAGGAGCCACTATGGAGAGATAAAAGAGTCACATTTGGATCTGGAGCCGCAGGTTCCAGACTTCTGTATTAAGGTGCATTCACACCAAACGCGATTCGCGCGGCAGAGGCGGCTTGCTGCAATGTTAATTTAATGGTACAGGCGCGCTCTGAGGCAAATTGAAGGTCTGCCAGCAGCTTGATTTGGGTGGTGAGGAGTGAATTTAGTGGCATGGCAAAAAGGTTTGACAGGTTGCTGCATTCCGTCTGCCAATCAGGAACTCAGCTGTGGGCACAGGACTCGATCAGCCGGTAGAATATTATTCCAAAGCAAGCGTTTTTGTCCAGAACTTGGATCTTTTTGGTTTCCCAGTTTGAGCCACAGGTTTGCAGACCTCATCTGGCTGCTTTTGGGGGAAGGCGGGATACATTCTGGACAGATCGCCGGCTTTCACTCCCGCGGTGGAGCTCACACGCTCGATGTGCCGACAGAGAAACAGATGCTGCGGGGTTCCCATGTCTCATTGAGACATTTAAGAAGAAATAAAAAAGCTCTCTTGATTTTATTTCTCCCCCTCGGATTAATACGAGACAGAGACTTTTTAAGCTCAGCCACAGAGACACAGAAACACCATGGAAGCGGCTGACATCCAGACACAGCCCTCTTTACCAGGAAAATCTTTCAATAATGATCATAACCTAAACATGGAGACATGATTACTGATGTTTATGTAGAACTCTTCACGATAAATAAACCGTGTCTTTGATTCATTTAGACAGAGCTGGTAGCTCCTCCCACATGTGGCCGCGGCATCAGGGACACATTCCAGCAGTGAATTCGAGGGGCGGGGCACGCAAATTTGTCGTGCAAATTGCATTTGGTGTGAAATCACCTTTAGGGTGATAGAAACCTCATTCAGTGTTTTCCACATAATGATCTCACTATATGTACAGTGTTCCCAAAACCAATTTCAACATTCTGTGCACATAAAAAGCTGATTTTACCAGTCATTCCAAGTTCATCACTTTAACGGTGTTGCTTAACGGACGAGCAGAACCACCTGTCCATAGCGCGCCTTTGGGCTGGTAGTGGTAGCACCTCATGATTCGATTATGAAACAATTAATGCATCCCATCCATCCATCCATTTTCTTGGCCGCTTCTTCCCTTTCGGGGTCGCGGGGTGCCGGAGCCTATCCCGGCTGCTAATGGGTGAAGGCGGGGTTCACCCTGGACAGGTCACCAGTCTGTCAGAGGGCCTCAATCACACACATCCACTCTCACATTCACACCTAGGGGCAATTTAGAGTCACCAATTCACCTATGAAGCATGTTTTTGGACGGTGGGAGGAAGCCGGAGTCCCCGGTGAAAACCCACGCATGCACGGGGAGAACATGCAAACTCCACACAGAAAGGTCTCAGCTGGGAGTCGAACCGGGGCCTTCTCGCTGTGAGGCAAGAGCGCTAACCACTGCGCCACCGTGCAGCCCTAATGCATCCCAGATCTGCATTTTTTTTTAGGAATGTTTCTCTGTACTACAAGGCACTAGATCATGGGTGCCCACAGTGGGGCCTGCAGGCCAAAATTAGGCCCACCAAAGGTTATCATTTGGCCCACCAAGTCATGGCTGCGAAGGCCGCTGAGTATTTAGTTAAAACCTCTTACTCCTTTCACATCTGTGATATATTTTAGACCTCCAGGTGGTGCTGTTAGCACTTTCTTTTCCTACAGCAATGAGTCAAATAACCCACAAATGTGTCAGCCCTGTTTGTGTGTGGGGGTGTGTGTTAGATATTTTCAAGAGTCTTCACGGTCACTTCCGATGCTTTTAGAAGCCTTTTTCAGCTAGCCAAGATGGACAACGGCAAATGAATAAGAAGCATTTTAAACAAATATGGGAGAAGTTTTATATTTTTGCAGAAATCTCTCCCTAGACTGTTTGTCCCACTTGTCTGGAGTCTGTGGCTATACTGAAAGAGTACAACATACACCGCCACTATGAGACTAAACACTGAGTCTTCTCCAAATTCAAAGATGAGGTGTGAAAGAAAAAATCTAGCGAGTTACTATCCAAACTTTAATTAAGGCAAGCCACCCTCAAGACGCCCTCCACAGACAGGACAGCGCCACACGGGCCAGCTCTGACATTTCGGCTCTGCTGTTGCTGTTTTCATTGGACGAAAGTTTGTTTTAGATTGCTCTTGTTTTTCCATTAAAAATGACTCGATGTTAAAGGTTTCAAAGAGAAATTTTATTTACTATTTTTTCATTAGACCAGTTTTAATGAAACACTTTTGAACTCAAGTTAAACTAAATAAACTGTCTCGCTAGCTGCACATTGTGATTTTGTAAGTTTGTTGTGTCCCCTAAATATTTAATTTGCACACCCCGTGACTTTCATCCAATTGACCCTGGACACCATGAAAGCCAAAATGCTTCCAAACGGTCACTTTAAGAGAAGTCAGGGCTGGTCGGATGACAAAATCTGGAAGCTCAGCTGTGTTTGTGTACTCTTCTCAAAATGTCAGAGTGAAAAACACTTTGTGTTTAGTTCTGCTTGTTACTTTTAAGTATAGACATTTTTTGATAATGAATTAATTATAAAACGATTATGAATTGTTTATGGATCATAATTGATGCATTTAAAAATTGATTTTTTTCCCCACCGCCACGAGTTGGTAGTAGACAGTCAGTTGTTGCAGGTGAACTTGTGTCATCAGCAGACTTGCATCAAGACTGAACTACTGTCTGTTTGAGACAGACCCAGGAGTGGAGCCCACTTGTGACAGACCACAACCGTGACCAGAGCCTCAGGACCTCCTCACTTAGACATTTTTTTAATCAGGAAAATTAAATCTAATGCCTTGATTGAACCTGTAGGGGGAAGCACACAGACTGTTTTTGACTATATTTTCATGAATTAAACAAGTTTAATTTTTCAAAATGTGGCTATGACCAACACAAAGCACTTTTAAAGCCACATTTATAGAAGTTAACATAGAAAAAAGCTCATTTAGAGTTTGGTTACCCTTAAGTCAAATGTGTCAAAGTCAAGGCCTGGGGGCCGGATCCAACCCTCCAGATCATTTTATTTTATTATTATTAATGGCCCGATGTTATCTTGCTCCTATTTCTAACTTGAATAATTTTGACAAAATATATTTTTTATGAAGAGTGAAATATTAAAAGTTGATTTATTCTGGAATAATATTCCTGCCTTTTTATTATTTGTAATTACATTAAAAAGTTACAGTTTTCATTTTTTAAAAATAGACATTCTGCTCACTTTTTGGACTATTTTGGCATTTACTGAGATTTTTTGGCTATTTTGAAGTTTAGCTAATGTTTTAGCAACATCCTGGCTGTTTTGGCTAATTTAAGCTTTTATCAGTTATTTTTTTTTTAGGATATTTTGAAGTTTAGCTATTTTTTTCAGCTACATGCTAGCTTTTTTGACTAACCAAAGCTTTTTTCTAGTTTTTTAGGCTAATTTGGCATTTAGGTAATTTTTTTACTGGCTATCAGCTTCAGCATTTTCAGCTATAAATTTCAGCATTTTCAGCTAGGAGCTTAAGCTTTTCTTTTAGCTATCAATCGTTTACAAAGATTTTTTAGGCTATTTTTAGAGTTTAGCTAAAATTTCAGCTACATGCTAGCTGTTTTGGCTAATTTAGCCTTTTAAAAGTTTTTTATGCTACTTTGGAGTTTAGGTAATATTTCCCCTACATGTTAGCTGTTCTGGCTACTTTAGACTTTTGGGTTTTTTTAGGCTATTTTGAAGTTTAGCTAACAGTTCAACTACATGCTAGCTCTTTTGGCTAATTCTGGATTTTTTTTTCAGTTATTCAAATATTTTGAAGTTTGGCTATTTTTCAGATACATGTTAGTTGTTTTGGCTGACCTAAGTTTCTTTTTTTTAAGGTCTTTAGGCTAATTTGTCATTTATCTAATCTTTTAATTGACTATCAGCTTCAATGTTTTCACTCAGCAGCGTTTTAAGCTAAAAATTTCAGCTGCGGCAAAATTAATCTTAGAGGATTCACTCTAGCATTATCACAGGTAATCTTATATATCTAGTTCGTAATTATGTTAAAAACGTATGGTTTTAAAGTTTAAACAATTTCGTCTTAGAGTGTTGAATAAATGTTTATCCTGTTCAGGGCCCCTGTGCGACTGAGTTTGACATCCTGCCTTGAAGTGATTGAAGTTGTTCTTAAAATCTTTGTGTGTTTTTCTGAGACAATTGCATTGTGCTTTTCTGAGTGAGGGTTTGTATTTTTAGTTAGTCAGGGGAACCACTAAAGTACACCAGTGTGCAATTTTGATTGTTGACCCCTAAAGAACATTTTTGGGGCGCCTCTGTTTTCTGAACACACAAGTCAAGGCAGAACCGATTCGATTTTCCGCAGTACCACTCCCGTCCGGTAGGCGGCGACAATACCCTTGAAGTTTAACATTCGACATTTAAACCTGGAGGACAAAGAAGTCATCACGCAGCGTTAGCGCTGTTCGGGCAAGTTAAACTGCTTCTATTTTCACACCGAGGAGCATTTCTGACGCGCTCCGGGACTGAGCTTGAATTTATTTGTCATATGGGTACGTACACGGCTCTGTTGGTCATTCATCGTATCGCATAAGTGCGGCTGCGCGGTGGGAGTGCCATGCTAGCAGTCTCTTTCGCAGCGTTAGCTAACGCGGTGAAGGATTCAGTTTTCTAGCTGAACCCTATTGTTCAGTCGCAGCTGCTGGGTTCTTATGTGGAGACATCAGGCAGGGTAACCAACAGTCACACGGACATGAGAACCAGCGGAACTGAGGCTGCGCTACAGCCCGGAACTGTGGCGTAAAGCATAAAAGCATTGTATTGTTCAGCCGCTGGTCACGTGCGCGCTGGTTACCTCGGTTTCATCCCCTCTTCGGGGTTCTCCCGGTTGACTGGCTGAGAGTCCAGCTTTGACACAACTAAGGGTTGATTTACTGCGTGGTCACGCCTCAGTGCTGCTGAGTGTGAGGCTGTTTGCGGCCAGATCATTGACTGTATTTAAGAACTGGACTGAGTGACCCCTCCCCCCTCGCGTTCCAAACAGGAAGTACCTAAAAGAAGCCAGAACCCCAAAGACGTTTATAGATAACTGTCATTCTATTCTTACTCTGATACTGTTTTTCATAGTCCTCATTATTCTAGTTATTCAAGCTCCAAACGGACCAATCAGAAGCCTCTATCGAAGCATGTGTTGTCTGCTTGCCCCATTGATGTAGCAGAGAACTGGACTTGGGGAAAAACAAATACAACCAGGTAGGGCATTTATATAAATAAGTAGTGTTAAATCAATAAGGATACCTTTTATCATTTACGTAAAATTGTGTTAAACAGCGTTCAGTTCTCTGCTTTGCCTATTTATGTAAACCATAAATAACTTTGCACATCGATGTTGTCCTTTTGTCTGACGTGACGCGAGAAGGGTCTGTTGAAACCACGGGTACTTCCTATTTGGAACACGAGGGTTTACTTGAAGGTTTGAAATGTCGGGTTGATTTAGCTGTTTCGTGTTGTCTGCTTTCAAGTAAAAGCAGTGTGGACTTCCAGCAAGCTCACTCCTGATTAGCTAGAGTGTTTGACGTAGAAATGTTGACTCAGACCAACTTGAACCAATCTCTTCTAACTCATGACGCCTGGTTGCAACATGTGGACATTTGTGAATGGCCACTGAATTGACTTCATTTGGTTGGAGCCTGAAGTAAACCATTTTCAATGGTTGACATCACACTCACTCAGTCCAGTTCTCTGTTACAGTCAGTGCTCCAGACTTGGCCTGTTAGGAATCGCTCACCGCCTGTCGTCTGTTGTCCAGCTGCAGATCCGTGAGGCAGCAGGATGTCACTGTACTACAACCAGGACAGCGCCACGCGCTTCAAGAAAAGGAAGGCTCGCTTCTCCTTCAGTGAAGTCCACATTCTGTTGGATGAAGTGAGGAAGAACCGCATGGTGGTTGTGGGTGAGTGACGCTCCAACACCTACACCAGCTTTTGTTCCCTGAAGGGCTAACCCACATTCAGTCTGTCTGATCTCTAACCTCTGGTCAGCTTGTTATCTGTAGCTTTGTTTTGTTTTTTTCTCAGTTGGTAATTGTGGAGTCACCCCGATCATTTTTATGTCAACTTGAAAGCGGTGAGGCTGGCAGGAGACTAAACTGCATCCTTCCCAGACGTTGCACACGCTTGCAAAGAAATGCTGTTTAAATCTTGGTCTCTTGTTACGCCAGTATCTCTTTTCCTTTGCTCCTACTAGTGGCGAATTGCGCATTGCGGTCATTTCTTTAGATTACCATATCTCGCCACAGGGCTGAACAGGATAAACATTTATTGAACAAGCTCAAACTAACTTTTTAACATAATTATGAACTAGATAAATAGCATTGCTTGTGACAATGTTAGTGTGAATGCTGTAAGCTGAGTTTGGGTGCTGAAGATGTTGAAATTGGTATATAAAAACATTGAAGCTGGTAGCTGAAATTACTGAAGGGGATAGCCAGCTAACATATTAGCTAAATGCCAAATTAGCCTAAAAAAGCAAAACAAAAAAAAAAAAACTTAGGTTAGGCTAAACAGCTAGCATGTAGCTAAAAAATGGCTAAGCTTCAAAATAGACTAAGAAGCTCAAAAAAGCCTAAATTTGCCAAAACAACTAGCATGTTAGCATGACGCTGAAATATTTGCTAAACTCCAAAACAGCGTAAAAAAAGCCCAAAATAGCTTAAACAGCTAGCATGTAGCTAAAATATTAGCTTAACTTCAAAAGAGCCTAATAAATATATATAGTAAATGCCAAAATAGTCCCCAAAGCTAGCAGAATGACAATTTTTAAAACCTTAAAACTGTAAATTTTTAACAAGAATATTATTCCAGAATAAATCAACTTAAACCTTAAATAACTTTCAATATTTTACTCTCCATAAAAATATATTTTATTAAAATTATACAAGTTAGAAAAAAGGGCAAGATAATATGGAGTCACTAATAACGATAAAATAAAATGATCTGGAGGGCCGGATCCGGCCCCCGGGCCTTGACTTTGACAAATGTGACTTAGACCATCCAGCAGGCCGGATGTTTGCAGGTCTAACCGCATTCTTGTTTTCCCGTCGAAGGCAAGTTCAACCGCGGCGTTCCCACCGACGTGAAGAAGCGGACCTGGGCAGAGATTACCGCTCGCGTCAACGAGATTGGGGAGTGTCAGCGAGAGATCATCGAGGTCATCAAGAAATGGTCTGACCTGAAGTGTGACACCAAGCGGAAGGTGGCCGCCATGCGCTCAGGGACGGTGCCTCACCGGGGCCTGAACTCCCGCATGTCCCGAGACCTCAACCAGACGGAGAAGATAGTCCTGCAGATTCTGGAGATGGACGGGGAGGATCAGAGCACCGAGGACTTCTGTCCCCTGGGGGAGGATGATGATGATGTGGCAGAGGAGGAGGAAGAGATGGAAGAGGAGGACATGATTGGAATGCAGAGTTCTCCTAACGGGGGGATGGACATGGCACCGATGGCTCCTCCAGCCTCCTACAGCACGGGTGAGCTTTTCTCCTCAGCTTAGTTAAACGACTGACGTTGATTTAACTGAATGAGCTTCTCTGGACCTTGCAGGGGACTCGTCTCAGGCAGCGTATGATGTGCAGTATGAAATTCCTGCCACAGAAGGTGATGTTCAAGCATCCGTCTGCAGGTGACGGACGCCTCATCCAGCAACTCGCTAACTCGCTTTTCTGTCTTTAGATCCAGAAGCTGGATTTGGAGATTCGGATGAGGATCAGAGGGAGGAGATTCCGTCGTCATCGCAGCCCTCCAAAGCAGCAGACGACCACCGGGTCAACAACGGCATCCCAAAGCAAGCGCCACCTCAGACGTCCTCTGCGGCACGGCCCACGCGGGTGCCGGCGCCACCTCCAGCTCCGGCTGCGGGGCTGAGCTCGAGGGACAGCATGCTGCAGAACGCCTCTCTGAGCCTGCAGGAGCAGCACGCCACCAACATCCTGCTGGAGACGGTTTCCCGCTCCCTGGAGCTGCTGTCGGAGTCGGTGCAGCAGCTGGCAGAAACTCAGCAGGAGTTTGTGCGCGAGTCGCTGCAGCTGCAGCGGGAGACGGTGCAGGTCCTAAGAGACTTCACAGGGGGCGCCATCGCGCTCATGCATGACAAACTGAACGGACGGCCTGCATTGTAGCTGCTGAAGGGTTGTGTCAATGACCCGGAGACTTGTAATTTATAACCCCCCCTCCTCTGTCGGTTTATACAGTATTCCACAGGTTTTCTCTGGTTACATTTGGAGCTGTAAACGAGGTTTCTGTCTGAGACTTCTGACAGACAAACCAGCCCAAAGGAGGACGATGGAGGCCTTTTCTGCTTCATTTTTACTCTGCCACATTAACCCTTTAACTCTGGAGCGCCACAACTGACATTCTTTCAACTGCTGTGGAGAAAAGCAACACTTTACGGTGCAACGCCACTTCTCTCTGCATCAGAATGCTGATTCATGTTGGGCATGTGAACAGTCTAGGATTACGGTACGTCGGTGTGTGTTAAGGTGCATTCACACCACACATGATTCGCCCGGTGGAGACGGACAGTTTCAATGTTTAGTCATTGGAACAGACGCGGCATGAGGCGATCTGAAGTCCTGCAGCGCGAATGTCTGCCAGCAACTCAATTTGAGTGGCGGGGCGTAAATTGGGCTGCGTGGCCAGAATTTAACCCCTTAAAGCCTAATGTCGCAAATATGCGATAAAACACTTCAGCTCCAAAATTACCAAAATTTATCATCTACTTAAAATCCAAAACATGAGTTATATATATATATATATGTATATATATATGTCATACCTGAAAATCAATTCAGCCGTTCAGGGGTTAGATATCTGAAGTTTGACAGGTCGCTGAGTCGTATCTGCTGATCAGGAGTTCAGCTTTTGGCTTGTGGCGTTTTCAGGGATTCGATCATCGGGGAGAATAAAAGTCTAAAGCGAGTGTTTTTGTCCAGAACTTTAATCTTTTTCCTTAACCTGCTGGAGCCGCAGGTTCTCAGAGCTCATCCACCTACTTTGGCTTGAAGACGGGGTAAACTCATGACAAATTTGACAGATTTCGCTCCCGAGGCAGAGCTCACTCGCTAGATATTTCGGCAGACAGAGAGCCGCTGCGGGATGCAGAGGCTGTCAGCTCGGGCCTCATCAAAACGTTAAAGAAAAGGATAAAGGTCTCCTAATTTTATTTTTTACCGAGACAGAGAGCCTTCAAGCTCAGCCACAGAGACACAGAAACACAGGGGAAGTGGCTGTCATACAGACACAGCCTCCTGTACAGGGAAAATCTTTTAACAATAATCATATAAACCCAAATATGGAGACATGATTACCAGTTTTTTTGTGGAACTCTACACAATAAATAAACCTGATTTATTCCTAAACATCATCTGCGTCTACCATACAATCTAGGTGAGATGTCCACAGACACTGTTCCTTATAGTGATCATCTTAAATGCATCAAACTCTGGAACACATTTTTTGATGAGCAACGTTTTGTCGTGCGACTCGTGTTCGGTGTGAATGCACCTTTACCTGGGTGTTAAAGGGTTCAAGCCTTTGTCTTTGTGGTCACGTCGAGAGTGAGCTGTTGTTTAGACATGACCACGTGCGGTGCTGGTTAATGCTTGACCATTATATGGTCTTTATGTCTGAAGATTCTTAGTCACCCAGTTCAAGTCATCACTGAATGCTGTTCCTCAGCTGGACTTTTCAGACACTTTTCTACTCATCAGAGATGGGAATTCAGGTTATTATTGTTATTGATCACTGGATCGGTCATATGAAACCTGAGGATTTACCTGTGAAGCAGTCAGCTTCAGTTGAGAAGAATCTGATGAGCAGAGAAGCGTCATCTGGATCAGTATGTAAAGTCCAGCTGAAGAGCAGAATGTAGTGTTGAGGTGTGTTAAATGTTCGGAACGTGGTTTATTTTTTTACATTTCAGGGCAAAAGTTTGGACTCACCTTCTCATTCAATGCGTTTTTCATATTCATGACAGTGTGGGTTCTTACTGAAGCATCAACTATGAATTGACACATGGAGTTACGTACCTAAAAAAAAAAAAAGGTGAAATAACTAAAATCATGTTTGATATTCCTTTGAAAATATCCCCCCTTTGCTCTGATTACGGCTTTGTTCGCTCTTTTCATTTCTTAATGAGCTTTAAAAAGGTGTTCTTGAAGGTGTTTAGCACTCGTTGGACCAAAAACATCTCAATGGGGTCCAGCGTACTGTGGAGGCCAGGTAATCTTCTGCAGCACTCCATCACTCTCCTTCTTGGTCAGGGGTCTGCAACCTTCAACACTAAGAGCAGTTCAGGTCGATTTCTCACCAACCAAAACCCAGTAGGAGCCGCAAAATCTTCACTCAACCTTTAGAAAAATAATATTCTGATTTAGATTTATGTTTTTGTTGCTGACATGATAAATTTAAATTAACTATTGTGTGTTTTGGCATAAAGAAAACATAAACATGAAGAGAAAATAGACTTTGCATAACTTCCTTTCAAAATAAAAGACATCCTTCACCACGTCAATGCAGTAGGAAGTGTAAAGTCATCAATGATTAATAAGAAAAACTATTTTACTGTTTGTGGTGCATTTCAGCCACAAATTCATAAATATAACCAACAAAAACTAAATCTGAGCCAATGAAGTGACCTCTACCATATGTTAAAACCATGAGCCACACTTTAAATCCTTGATTTTGATCAAAAATAGAAAATCTGCCTGGAAAATAACTTGGTGTGGCTTTTATTCTGGTTGTGGTTACTGAAGATAAATTATTTTTCTGTGATAAATGACAATGAAAATTAAGTCTGTATGAGGTTGATGAACTACCAATGATTGGTGGAGAATTACGGCTACCGTTATGATCCTCGTTGGATGATCCAAACCGTCCTTCAACTGTTTGTGAATGAGTTGAATAAAGTTTGAAGTTTCTTTTTTTAACTTTAGTACTTAATTACTTTTTGTTTTACAGTTTTCAAACATTTTATTTTAGCTATATGCGGCTCCGGAGTCACAGGTTGCATACCCCTGGTCTAGGCCACATAGTCCTTAACCCTTATGCTGTTTTATAGGGTCCAGATGACCCTAGCCTTACATTGACGTGCTATCAATCCCATCTGTGGATGCAGATGGACAGGATTTCATGTCTGCCGCGGACACCATCAAAAATCATTGAAAAGAAGTTTAGCGTGCGGTCTTGTGGGGTCCAGATGACCCCACATCTGGACCCCACTACTAAGGATAGCACAAGAGGTTACACTGCCTTCAGTTAGAATCTACTATGAAAATAAGGAAACCCATTGAATGAGAAGGTGTGTCCATACTTTTGGCCTGTACTTTATGTCCCAAACAGGAGCAGTGCAACATTTTCTTTCTCTCATCTGCACCTGCGCCTCTGCCCTTCACTGCAGAGGATCTTTGAAACCACGTCTAGAGAAACTTCTCCTCACTTTACGTTTGTTTCGATGTGGTCCCTCTGACATTCAGAAGCATTCCTTGTTATACATTAAAGAAGAATACGTCATAGAGAGCATCCTTCTTGCAGGTTGGTGCAGAACTTCTGGAAGACATGATGATTGGACCTGGAGGAGGAAAACTGGACCCTCTCAGAACAGAGGAATGAAGACTTGCAACAGAAGAGGTCTAAATTACAACTGTTGTTTTCTTAGATATGAGTTCTGAATCCCAGATCTTAACAGACTTTGAACTGACAACTTCAAATAGTGACTGTCTCCTTTAGAAACCTGTTTCCAGTACCTTCTCTAACCCTTGTGCTATCTTTGGAGTGTTGATGTTGGGGGTGGGGTCATCTGGACCCCACAACTTTTTTTTTTCTTAGGATTTTTCTTTTCACTAGTTTCCATGGCAGAAATGAAATCCTGTCAACCTTCATCCACATTTGTCATGGGACGGATAACACGTCAGTGTAAGGCTCGGGTCATTTGGACCCTATAACATAGCACAAGGGTTGGGTTAGGTGGTGGTTCACAAATGTCTCAGACTGACACCGTCTGTTCCTGAACATCCAGAAAACCTCCAGCTGATCTGAAACGCTGCACTCCTGACCACTTTTCTCCCAAAGGATGCAAACTTTTACTGACCACGTAGACATCACACTTCCACGTTTTCCAAACTGAGCTTCCTTCTGTCTTTTTTGGCTTTATAGTTTCTAGAATTTCTTAAACCAGAATGGAGGAACCGAGTCCTCTCTTTTATTCTTTTGTAAATTTTGTTGGAGCCACAAGATGTGGTTCTGATTTCTTCACTTTTCAGTGTAAAAATGTTTTTCTTGAGAAACATGCTGCAGGGTTCTGTGTCCGGTGTGACTGGACTCCCTGACGTTTCTATGGAGATGTTCTGTTGGTGTCAGTAGGGGGCGCTGCCTCACAGTCAATGTGCTGGTGACCTTTTGATAATAAACACTACCAACAGTTGGATTTGTATGTCTCGCCTGCTGTTCTTGTAAAAGTGTGAGGAGTCGGGAAAGGATAGAGATGTTTGGACTCAGAGGTTTAACCCTTTAACACCTGAGGCGTTAAGACAAAATCAATAAAAAAATGTTTTTTTCTGCTGCTTATTTCAAAGATTTGCCACCTTATAGAGGGCATGTATTTCAGACCACATCCCAGTAGGAGCCACTGAATTTTACGTCACCTTTTACTGTTATGATTAATATAATTAAACAGTTGTTTCTTTTTTTGTGTGGCAGAAATGAAACATGAACACAAAGATAAAATTGCCTTTCTCCCCAAAATACACATTTTTGAAAAAGAACAATTTTTTCCCACAAAACATAAAATTGTCTACTAAATTTTGCCCACAAAACACTCAATAGTGGAAAAAAAATACAACTTTGTGCATAGAAAATACCGATTTGTGCCCACAAACTACTAATTTTAGCTCACAAAAAACTACTTTTTCCCACAAAACACATTTTTTTTTCTAAAAAATAAAATTTTTCCCCCACAAAATACTTAGTTGAGCCCACATAATACTCATTTATGCCTACAAAACACTAATTTGTGCCAAAAAATTACCAACCTGTGTCAACAAAATACTTATTTGTGCCACAAAAATGCTTTTTTTTGGCCCACAAAATACAAATTTCTTTATACAAAGCGTTTCATTTGTCCCCACAAAATACTAATTTGTGCCCTAAAAAATGTAATTGATGCCCACAAAATATGACACTGCTTTCAACCTTCGACAGAGGTTTATGACATCCTTTCAAAATAAAAGACACCCAGTGTCACATAAAATAGTCTCAGTGCAGCAAATGTAGTGGTAGGTAGTGTAATGTCAGCAGTGATCAATGGCCAGTTTGTCGACTAGTAAAATCATCATTTTTGGCAGCCATCGATGTGAGTAAGGCGCTCTACTAGAATCCTGTTGATCATGTTAACGGTTAAAAAGTTACAATAAATCAAAGAACATAAACTCTGCGTTTCAGTGGTCGACAGCTGTACCTTAAATATGCTCGAGTACAGCACTGCAGGATGTTAGTGTGTGTGGTTGGGGGGGGGGGGTCCTTATCTGGGGGAGGCCTCCCATAATGAGATGTCATGGAGAACAGAAGAATGGGGGCTCGTTAAATCAGACTGCATTGTTCTCCTGCAGCTCCTTCTGCCTCATTCAGTTAAACAGCTGCCAGGCCTGCGCCTGTGCTGCAGCGGAGGGCGGGCGGCGGGAGGGGGCGGGGGGGTGTCCAACAATCTGCTGGGGTCTCCTGTAGAGCTGAAAGGCGGGGGGGTTCATTATGATGGAGTGGGCTGAACAGGCAGCTGTAGTCTCATTGTCCGCGGGGTCCTGTACCTTCTTTTGTTGATGGAGCGTCTGAACCTGAGGCTTCGTGGAGATCCGCAGAGCAGCACTAAAGGAAGGAGAAACTTTTAGGAAACTTCCTCAGTAAAAGTGAGAAGAACGTCGTGATTCTCTGAATCCAGGAATGTTCCAGTGAACATATGGCCCAAGACAGACTCAGAGATTAGAGACACGCGGTGAAAGGAGGGAAAATCTATCCATCGATCTAACCCTCTGTACACCCCTTCCCCCTGCATATTGCCCCGCTGACCCCACTGGCCTTTCCTTTTCTTCAGTTTTCACCCCCGCCTGTTCTCCTTCCATCGTTCCCCCCAGCTCCCTTTCAAGTCCCATCTGCCACTGAGGCAGGAGGACGGAGCGAAGGTGGGCTGAGAGGACGGCGGCTCAACCTGGAGGGAATTAAATATTTTCATGACTTCTTTTTGTGTCTCAACAAAGGACTAATCGTGCATCTGCTCAGACAGAAGCTCTCACTGCGCCTCGTCCCTCCTTCAGTCACATTTTTGGACATCAACAAACACCTTCTGATGGGTTCATAGAAGCAAAATATTCAGGAATTCAAACATATTTACAGCCCATGAACAGTCATTAGTGTTCATTATTTCTGTTTCCTACCCCGACTTTTCCAAACAGCAGCTGAGTCAGACTCCGATGACCCCGTGACCCCACAAGGGATGGAGTAGGTAAAAAAAGGATGAATGTTTCTGGTTTCTGTGGGTGAATGAAAACTTTTAGAACTAAAGGTTTTAAGACGGCTGTGATCCAACAACTACAGGAATATTAAATTTGACACACAATACAAATTGCATAAATATATGTGTATCTATGTAAAGTTATATGAGTTAGACAGACTGCTGTCACCACAGGATCACCTGACATTTGGGAGTTTGTACCTCAATAAAGACAGCCACCCACAAAATGGTGAGTGGAGATCTCAATTAAGTTATTACCAAAGATTTGTTCACCCATGGATTTTTCACAGTTTAAAAACAGTGTTTCTGTGTATGTTTCAGTGGATGTTAAAATAATCTGAGGTCCAAAAACATCCCCAGTGGAGGTCGACTCCTCACCAGCACCATACACAGTGTTGCTAGAGCCCTGATTTCTCTGCTGGAGGGCCTGACAGTCTACTGGAAACTTCCCTGAAGTTCTTTTTCTGTGGATTCACCTCAAGTTTCAACAGCTGCAGAACGCTTGAGTCATGCTCTGACTCTGACACTCGATGTGTAAAACCTGTTAGTGTTACTGGAGTTACTTCTCTACACAAACACGAGTGAGAGTGAACACTAGACTCATCTGATGCTGTACAGCATGTGTGTCAAAGACAAGGCCCGGGGGCCGGATCCGGCCCTCTGGGTAATTAAATCCAGATTATTTTATTTTATTGTTGTTAATGGTCCGATGTTATCTTGCGCTCATTTCTAGCTTGTGTGATTTTGGCAAAATATATTTTTATGGAGAGTAAAATATTGAAAGTTATTTAAGGTTTAAGTTGATTTATTCTGAATTAAATTTCCTGCCTTTATATTATTTATAAATATGTTATAAAGTTACAGTTTTAAAGTTTCAAAAATTGGCATTCTGATAGCTTTTTGGACTATTTTGGTATTACTGATATTTTTTTAGCTATTTTGGAGTTTACCTGAATATTTCAGCTACATACTAGCTGTTTTAGCTAATTTAGGCTTTTTCTCCATCATGTTTTTAGGCTCTTTTGGAATTTAGCTAATTTTTACAAGCAAGTTGTTACGTCTAATTTAGACTTTTACAGATTTTTAGGCTGTTTTGAAGTTTAGCTCATATTTACACGCTAGTTGTTTTGGCTAATTTAGCTTTATTGTTTTTTTTTAGGCTATTTTTAAATTTAGCTATTTTTCAGTTACATGCTAGCATGCTAGCTAAGTTTGTTTAAATATTTTTAAGCTAATTTGGCATTTAGCTAATATGTTAGCTGGCTGTTAATTTCAGCATCTTCATCTATCAGCTCTAGCATCTTCAGCAGCCAAATTCAGCTTACAGCATTCTCACTAGCATTACTGCAGATATAATGCTATATATCTAGTTCATAATTATGTTAAAAAGTCATGGGTTTAAAGTTTTAAAAATGTAGTTTTATTGTGTTCAATAAATGTTTATCCTGTTCGGCCTGTGACCTAAGGAGTGTTTTGGGTTTTGGCCCCTTGTGTGATTGAGTTTGACCCCCCTGCTGTATAGTGAGTGTTCACTGCCTCTCCACCCCCCAAAGGATCTTTTTCTATTCTCTGGTTTTCCTAATAAAATAACACTTTTACAGACACAGGTAAAAACACACACTTCTAGATGTTAGAGATCGTCTGAGCTTCTCTTCAGTTCACTGCTGCTCTGTCGGGACTCCATCTTGGGTTACTGCAGGTGCTGTTTCTGCCCCCTCCCACTTTGTTTACCTCCCTCCTCCACTCACACACACACACTATGAAGAGACCATCCATCCCATTGCTCTTTTTGTCCCGACAGACAGCAAGCTGGAGCGGCAGAAGTGACCACAACAGGCTGACATCTCCCCTGAGGGCCTGCAGGGCCAGATTCACTGCAGCTCCCCCTCTTTTTCTTCCAGCATCCTCTGGGAGAAGGCTCTCCAAGCTGGCGTGGGGCCGCAGATGAGGCAGATGCTGACCACTCAGCGTAATGAGGGATCCGAGGAGTGGGGGGTGGCGGACTCCTCTCAGGTTCCTGTACCCCGTGGCACACTTGTGGCACACTCCTGCAAGCGTGGAGGTGGACCGCTCACCTGCAGCAGGCGGCTTTGCTGTGGGAGGGAGCAGAGAACACGCGTTCGCTGTCGACCAGGCTGTATTTGTTATTAATGCCTCTGACAGAAAAACAATTGGAATTCATGTTTTTGCCAAACGTCTTGTATTTCAGGTTGGAGCCTGTTAAAAAGTCTGTAAGGTTAACTGTTGGTAAGAGGCTGAGGCAGTGACACACAAGTGTGTTTGAGTAACCATTCGGTTAATATCATAATCTGTGGTTGTTGATATGATTCATAGTCAATATTGGTTCATTCTGATCCGATTATCTGACCTAAAGTGGATCCAGAACAAATTTATCCCAAACTTCCACCAGTGTGACTCAGAGATAAATACCTGGAACTGAACTGCAGGTGAAGTTTTCCAGATTCCATGTATTTCTTCAAGATAATAAATGAAATATGTGTACAAACAAACAAGTGAACACGAATGAATGTCAAATTCATTCACATTTTAGTTTGATAAAGTTCAGGTCATCTGTATGCTGTCACACACAAATATGATAATCTGGCTTTATTGGAACAATTTGGACTAAATTGGATCAGAACAGTTATTTTACTGCTGGAATTCTCATCTTGAAGGCAAGTAGTACTTCTGTTGAGCGTTCAGTCGTGTACTGAGATGTATCTGATCTGTACTGCAGAAAGGATTTTCTCTGAAATATTTGGAGATACTTTATTCTTTGTCAATAAATACAAAAAAGTCTTCTGAATCAAACAGAGCATGTTCAAAAGATTTAGATTTTATTTATTGGCTCTTATACAGCATATTCCAAAAAAGGTATAAAAATTACACAAAAAGTAGATGGAGTAAGAGGCAAAAAAAAAACTGTATGGGCTTATATTAGAGCCTCTACCAAATAAAACTTTAAATGGACATGAAATACCATTATACAACATATCTTCTGTTGTCAACATGAGACCAGGAGTTCTGACAGTCACTCCTGAAACCAGGACACACGGAGATGCAGTAACACTATACTGACAGTACAACAGTTGGCAGACTAAAATAAGTGGTTAATCTGATGAACCCTGAAGGTGGATGAAGAAGATCATGTTTGGAGCTCAAGTTGTTTCAGAAAAAGACCCGTCATCAGCAGGAGGAACCGTTCCTCCCAGCCACCAGGGGGCGATGAAGGGAAAATACTGGGAGTTTTTTCTTAAATATTTTTAATGATTGAAATAGTACACAAACACATGACTGAACAATGGATCACAAAGCATTCATCAATCATTAGATTGTAGTGTGAACATAACGGTTTTTAATGCCTTTTTGTTTGAAGGGTCACTTATCTGTTTCATACAGTAGATGACATCATTGTACAAATGAATCAAAACTGGATTCTGATTACTGTACGTGCATCTGTGAATATGAAATTTATCCAAAATTATTAACTGTTCCCTGAAAAAAAGACCAAAATATTTTCCTATTTTAAAACAAAGTCCTTATGGAGATGATTAAATGAAATATTTATTGAAGAGCTGGTATGTGGGCAGATCCAGAAGAGGTGTTTCCACAGAAGGAACAACTTACATCGATGTCCCGACTTCATTTAAAGCACGTGTGTCAAAGTCAAGGCCCGGGGGCCGGATCCGGCCCTCCGGGTAATTCTATCTCCAGATCATTTCATTTTATTGTTATTAACGGTCTGATGTTATCTTACGCTTATTTCTAACCTATATAATTTTGATAAAATATATTTTTATGGACAGTAGCATATTGAAAGTTATTTAAGGTTTAAGTTGATTTATTCTGGAATAATATTTCTGCATTTTTATCATTCATAATTATGTTGAAAAGTTACAGTTTTAAAGTTTTTAAATGAGCATTCATCTAGCTTTTTGGACTATTTTGGCATTTACTAAGATTTTTTAAGCTATTTTGGAGTTTAGCTAATATTTCAGCTGCATGCTAGCTGTTGTGGCTAATTTAGGCTTTTTTTTTTCTTTTTTTCCTGTTTTGAAGTTTACCTATTTATTCAGCTTCATTCTATCTTTTTTTGGCAAAACTAAGTTATTTATTTTTAGGCTATTTTGGCATTAAGGTGATATCAGCTTCAGCGTTTTTAGCTATTAGCATTAGCATCTTTAGCAGCCACAGTCAGCTGAAGGTTTGGCACTAAAGTATTTACATGTTTGCAATTATGTTAAAAAGTTACGGTTTCAAAGTTGAAAAAAACGTTTTAGAGTGTTCTATAAATGTTTGTCCTGTTCGGCCCGCGACCTAAGGTGTGTTTTGGATTTTGGCCCTTTGTGTGATTGAGTTTGACACCTTTGATTTAAAGCATAGATGTTAAACTCAATCGCACGTGAGCCAAAATCCAAAACACACCTTAGGTCGCGGGCCGAACAGAATAAACATTTATAGAACACTCTAAAACTAAATATAAAAATAGACATGAATACTATTATAGATTAAATCATCTTAAACCTTAAATAACTTTTGATATTTTACTCTCCATAAAAATTATATTTTGTCAAAAATATACAAGTAATAAATAAGCACAAGATAACATAGGGTCAATAATAACAGTATAATGATCTGGAGGGCCGGGTAGAATTACCTGGAGGGCCGGATCCGGCCCCTGGGCCTTGACTTTGACACGTGATTTAAAGTAACATGATTGATCTTTTTTTCCCCTTTTCATCAGTAAAACTCTCAAATGAATCAGAAAAGGGCATCTAGATCAGAAATGTTGCAGGAACAAACAATGAGGTTAAATTTGGCCCTAAATTCTCCAGATCTCAATCCAGATCAGCTGGAGTTCCACGTCTGACACTACAAACACCTACAGTGTCTGGCAGCAGAAGGAAAACAGAACAACCTCCAAATCAGGAAAAAACGGTCTTGATTCTCAGATGTTTCATTTACTCCACTATAAAAAAAGGAAAAATAAAGTTTAAAACGTGACATCACTCAAAAGGGGAAACTTTTTCACAATTTGATTGGATTGAATTGGAATTTATTTATTTCAAACAATCAAAACGGAAGACACAGTATGTCTACACATAAATACATCAAATTTAGGATGATTCATCATTTTTTGATTGTAAATTAAGAAAAAATAAAGTGAAAGTAGATACACCTGCATTAAATGATGCCATTACAGCTACGCTTAATCATAAACAGTCATTTTTGTCCAGATACAAACATTTATTTGTTTTTACTTGTATTTCTCTTCACCCAGACTCCAGCAGTCCTGCTGTGACCCCAAAAGAGCCGGCTCAGAAAAACAGATAGATGACACAATCATGATTACATGAGAAGAAATAATCCTTACACATCACAGATCAAGTATCGATTGACCCTAAAGATGGACGATGATGCATCTGAGGACTTGTTAGGTCAGAGCAGTTTGTTGAATCTGTTTTCTGCAGTCGGTCTTTGGCTGAAGGAGCCGTTTGTTGTGTTATTTTCTTCATCTTTGACATCCTCCTTCTGCCCTGCACCTCTGTGCGTCCAAATATCACCTCCGGTTTTCTTGATCACTCCGTCAGTCTGTTGGTGTCTGCCGCTCGGTCTACTTCTCCAGCAGCACAGACCACCACAGACTCATAAAGCTATCAGTATGTGATCAGAATCTCAGAAGCAAACAGGCTCGTTAAAGAGGTTTATTGACCTCAGGAAGGAGTGGTCAATAAATCTTAGAGGTCTAAGACTACCAAGGTCCAACCCCAAACTAAAATAACAAAACTCAGTATTATAAGACTGATGAGGACAAAAAGGGGAAAAAAGAACAAAAAAAGTATTTTTTAATGTAAGGATTACTTAATTAGCATTTGTTTAATTTAGATTAGTTAAATGTATAAATTGATGTCTGAGGTGCACATAGATGATAAACTATGTAGGTTTTTACATCCTGTTGACCTTCAACTCTACATCCAGAATGCACATTTGGATGATAACCTGCAGATCAGGTTCTAGAATCCTGCAGGAGTGAGAGGTCACAGCTCTTATCTGGTTGGATCATGAAGGTTCTGTTCAGCAGAGAAGCAGTAAAGATGCTTAACGACCTCTTCAGGCACGAGTCCTCTTTTCTTATGCTAATGAGGGGGGGGGGTGTTCAGCCTCTAACTGCCCCCACTGTACACAGCGACAGACTGCTGAGGAAACTAGATTGGTGTAAACTTCCTTTAGTGCTTTTGGC
>NC_050525.1:5838187-5881434 GCF_002922805.2 Oryzias melastigma | reverse complement strand
CCCCCCCCCCCCCCCCGCTACATGCGGCAGGTGTTACAGCCTCGATCCGGCCTCTGTGTGTGTGAGTGCGTGCCCACGCGCGCGTGCAAGGAGACGCTTTAGGAGCACAATGAGTGAGTCTGGGGCCCATGCGCCGCTCATCAGCATACAGCTGTTCGCACGCGCGCCAGACAAAAGCGACGTGGAAGTTAGCACCCCTGACACGCACGCCCCCACCCCACTCCAGCAGCCGCCTGACGCGCGGTGAGGTCCGATCTGTAAACACCCCCCCACCTCCACAGTCTTTGTTCCTCACACGCGCCAGCCGCGCGCACAGAAAAGCCCTCTTTCCTGATCTTTGTTTGGAGCTGCAGAAACCAGCGTTTCAGATGAAGCAGGAGGACAACCGCAGTCACACCTGTCTATCTCTTTGGTCCAACAAATCACCCAGAAATCACATCTAATAAAAACATACACTCAACTAACCTGAAGGAACCAAACTTTAGTGTCGAGCTTTCAAAAAAGTCGATTACCTCATCAGCACGACTCAATCAAGTGATCAACATAAAAAAACTACCAAAAGTACATACAAATATTAGGGCCGTGCATGTTGAGCACTAACCTTGAGATTAACAAATGATGATTAACGCTTTAACGCAAATTAGCAGCAGTCTTTCTCTTTCCCTAAGTGGTACAGTCATCCACAGCGTGCAGTAAAACACTCCATTGGGGTTTTTTTTATACCATGGTTGTTCACAAAAAATTGCTTTAAATACTTTAATCTTGTTATTTTTTTTTGTTTAGATCGCTTTTTCACAAAAGCCAGACTATATGATCCACGGTCCAGCTGTTGTCATGTCATGTAAATTTCATTTTGTGCTTATTATATATATTATATGCTAATAAGCGGTCGACAAATACTGTAAATAAAAAAAAAATCACAATTAATGCGATTAATTTTTCCACAGGTTTGCGATTAAACTCAAACTGTATTTATTTGTAGCGCCTTTCATTTGACCGAAACACAAGGCGCTTAAAATAAAAGAAAATGAAATACATATTAAAAACACGATTAGCAAACTTGTTAATCAATTCCCAGCTATAAACATACATATAACCTCGCGCATGCGCACATCCTTGCGCGTCTGTGACCGACTCACGATCATAATAATCCAAATCTGCCACGCGCCAGCTTCTCATGCATATTCCTAAAGAACCTGCTCCAGATGTAATGTGGGTTATCTCAATTCCCCAAACAGACCCCCAGGCTGGCCCCCGAGGTCTGGCGCCCCCCTCCCCTCCATGCCCGTGACGCGCAGCAGAGCGGGTATAAAACCTCCGTGCGCCTTTTACGCACCAGAACAGTTAGAGCCCACCCGCCCCCGGAGCTCCCAAACTAAAGGATTTAGAGGACTCCCAACAGGACAACAGTAACAAGGGATGATAAACTTGTAGGAACTTTTTTTTAAGAATTCATTGTCACTCATTTTTTTGTTTTGGGATATTTTTACGCAACGAATGAGGACACCCAACCCGCTGGGAAGAAATGGCTCACCTACCTCTGACATACCTCCTGGTTCTGGCCTCAGCGCACGCAGTAAGTTGGTCGTCGTTCGGCGGTTTCCAGGTCTTTGTTGAGGCGCTGGAGCCTGACGGTCTGTCCGATTCTCCAGGTTTTCTCCTCCGGCGTGTTTGAGCTGAAGATCCACTCGTTCCACACCGCGCAGCGCATCTGCAGAAGACACAGAGACTGCCACATATTCTTCCGGATTTGCCTCAAACACCCCGAGGACGTGATCTCCGCGGAGCCGCCGTGCACCTTCGGAACCGGGCACACCAACGTCATCAGGGCCGACCACACGTCGATCTCCAGCAGCGCCCCCATCAGGGTCCCGTTCCACTTCAAGTGGCCGGTAAAAGCAACAGAAGTCTGTTCTGGATCACATGTTAGAGACTTCAGAAAACTCATGTTTGTGTTTTTTCTTTAAGGGGACGTTTTCGTTGATCATCGAAGCGTGGAACGCAGAATCACCGACAGAATACACAGGTAAGGAACACCTGGAATCCGCCGCGCGCGCTCAGACAAACACGTTCCTCTGGTCGTGACCCCCCCTCTCTGTTCTCAGACAATCAGAACAACCTCGTGAGCCGTCTGGCGACCAGGAGGAGGCTGGCCATCGGCGAGGACTGGTCCCAGGATGTGCACTTCGGGGAGCAGAGCGAGCTGCGCTACTCCTACCACGTCTTCTGTGACGAGTTCTACTTTGGAGACGGCTGCGCGGACTACTGCCGGCCGAGGGACGACACGCTGGGGCACTACACCTGCGACGAAGAGGGCAACCGTGTCTGCCTGGACGGCTGGAAGGGGAACTACTGTTCTGAGCGTGAGTCTTCCCAAAGATGCGCAAATGCCACTGCGCACGCGCAGAGTCCCGCAGCTCCAAACCGCAGGGTGTCAAACTCAACCGCACAGGGGGCAACATCCAAAACGCATCTTAGGGAACAGGACAAACATTTTTAAACACACTAAAACTACGTTTTAAAAAATTGAAAACGTAACTTTTTAACATACTTAACAGGCTAAATTAGCCAAAACAACTAGCATGTAGCTGAAATATAAGCCTAACTCCAATATAGCCTAAAATTGTAGTAAATACCAAAGTAGCCCAAAAAGCTAACAGAATGCCAATTTTTTAAACGTTAAAACCATAACTTTTAACCATAATTATGAATAATAAAAAGGCAGGAATATTATTCCAGAATAAATCAACTTAAACTTTAAATAACTTTCAATATTTTACTCTCCATAAAAATATATTTTGTCAAAATTATACGAGTTAGAAATAAACCCAAGATAATATCGAACCATTTAACAATAAAATAAAATGATCTCGAGGGCCGGATAGAATTACCTGGAGGGTCGGATAGAATTACCTGGAGGGCCGGATAGAATGATCTGGAGGGCCGGATAGAATTATCTGGAGGGCCGGATCCGGCCCCCGGGCCTTAATTTAAACACCTGAGGCTTTGCTGGTGACACTTAAACACAAAATCTTTAACATACTGTAACTTTTCTATTGTTAACACGATCATTCCAGTAGATTGTGAAGGAGAAAAGCGCCGCTTTTCTCCTTCACAATCTACTGGAATGACGTTGATCGTGCAAACAATTAAAACATTAAAGTAAATCAAAGTACATAAACACTGGAGTTCCAGTGTTAATTGGTTAATCATTGTAAATACTCACATTTGCAGACTTAAGATCATTTTATTTTATTGTTATTAATGGCCTGATGTTATGTTGCACTTATTTCTAACTTGAATAATTTTGACAAAATATATTTTTATGGAGAGTAAAACATTCAAAGTCATTTAAGGTTTAAGTTGATGTTTTCTGGAATAATATTCCTGCCTTTTTTATTCATAGTAACGTTAAAAAGTTATGTTTTTAAAGTTTAAAAAATGTAGTTTTAGTTTAATAAATGTTTATTCTGTTCGCCCTGCGACCTATAAGGTGTGTTTTGGATTTTGGCCCCAAATAATCTGAAAGCTGCTAAAAAGTCTGATCTCAGATAAATCTAAACATGAACCCAAGTCTCTGAATCTGGTCTTCTGGATAACTCCTTAAATTCAGAGGTGAAGTTATTAATCCACCTTTGTGTGACTCATTCATTAAGAGGTGTGGTTAAACTCAATCAGAGAGTTTTGTAAAATAAAGGAAAGTTTGCAATAATCCTGCAAACTTGATGGAGACTTTCTTAGATTTGGAAGCTCAGAAATAAAGACTGTTTACAACAAATGAAATCACTGACGTAAAGAGTGAAAGTATAACCTTAAACGTGTAGCTGAACCACTTCTAAGACAATCTTCTGGCTTGTGACTAAAGTTTTCTTCTGTCCAAAGAAGCTCCATCCTAAAACCTTTTCTGTGAAGCCAGTATTATCCTGCTGCTGTAGTTGGGTCTTTTCTAAAGCCAATCTGTGGTGCTGCTTCAGTCCTTTGTTCGCTCACACTGAAAGAGTTATGGCTGCTGCTCACAAACATGGTTCAGGGTGATTTAGGTGGCCTATTGTGTGTGTGTGTGTAATGTGAGATAAAAGAACGCGCTTTCTTCGGCAGTGTGCCTGCCAGCTGCTTGGCTTAATACTTAACTAACAGTGAAGTCCGGAGCCTCAGACTGGAAGTGCTGTTGTGTGTGTGTTGTTGTAATCACACACCCTCCCTCCTTCTGTTCTCCAGCCATCTGCTCGGCGGACTGCAGCGAAAGGAACGGCTACTGCGAGGCCCCAGGGGGCTGTACGTGCCGCATGGGCTGGCAGGGCCCCTCCTGCACCGAGTGCGTCCGCTACCCCGGCTGCCTCCACGGGACCTGCAGCCAGCCGTGGCAGTGTAACTGTCAGGAGGGCTGGGGGGGCCTCTTCTGCGACCAGGACCTGAACTACTGCACCAACCACAAGCCGTGCGCCAACGGGGCCACGTGCTCCAACACCGGGCAGGGCAGCTACACCTGCACCTGCCGGCCCGGCTTCGGAGGAACCAACTGCGAGCTGGAGACCAACGAGTGCGACAGCAACCCCTGCAAGAACGGAGGCAGCTGCAACGTGAGTGTTGGTCTGGTGCAACTGCAGCAACTCGGGGCAGAATGGTTGGGCAGTGGTTGACCCGGACGCTCTCCCTCCATGCAGGATCTGGAGAACGACTACTCCTGCACCTGCCCTCAGGGCTTCTACGGCAAGAACTGCGAGATCATCGCCATGACCTGCGCGGACGGGCCCTGCTTCAACGGCGGCACCTGCGTGGAGACCATGACAGGGGGCTACACCTGCAGCTGCCCCTCCAGCTACACCGGCTCCAATTGTGAGAAGAAGCTGGACCGCTGCAGCAACAGGCCCTGCCTGAACGGTTAGTGCAACAAGTCTGTTGCTCTGGCGCCACCTGGTGGCTGAAGAGCAGATTTACACTCGAATGGGGGTGTCAAATTAGTCGCACAAGGGGCCAAAATCCAAAACACACTTTAAGTTGCAGGCCAAACAAGATAAACATTTATAGAACACATTAAAACTACATCTGAAAAACTTTAAAACCGTATTTTTTTAACATTATGAACTAGATATATAGCATTACCTGCTATGTTGCTAGTGTGAATGCTGTAAGATGAATTTGGCAGCTGAAAACGCTTAAGCTGATAACTAGCTAAAATATTAGCTAAATGCCAAAATAGCCTGGAAAAAAACCCCCAAAAACTTAAGTTAGCCAAAACAGCTAGCATGTAGCTGAAAAAAATCTAATCTTCAAAATCTCCTAAAGAAATTGAAAAAAGCTTAAATTATCCAAAACAACCACAGTGTAAATATTAACCAAACTCCAAAAAGCCTAAAAAAAAATTAAAAAGAAAATCCTAAATTAGCTAAAACAGCTAGCATGTAGCTAAAATATTAGCTAAACTTCAAAATAGCCAAAAACATTTTTAGTAAAGGTCAAAGTAGTCCAAAACGCTAACAGAATATCGATTTTTAAAAAGTTAAAACTGTAACTTTTTAACATATTTATGAATAATAAAAAAGCAGGAATATTATTCCAGAATAAATCAACTTAAACCTTAAATAATTTTCAATATTTTACTCTCCATAATGATATATTTTGTTAAAATTATACAAGTTAAAATTAAGTTCAAGATAACAAAATAAAATGATCTGGAGGGCCGGATGTAATTACCTGGAGGGCTGGATCCGGCCCCCGGGCCATTACTCTGACACCCGTGCATTAGGCTTTTTGGTCCTGGTTTTATTCAGTTTCCTCAAAATCAACAGGTGTGAAAGTTGGTGGTGATCAAACTCTTCTCCGCTTCAGAAGCACTCACAGCTCACTGGAAGGCTGATGTGGAGCAAGAGAGGACAGATTATCGGCTTTGTATTGAGTGGAGACCTTCAGGAGCACAAATCTAAAAAGAAAATGCTAAAATCTTGTGGTAGAGACAATTCAGGTGTTTTTTCATTAGGGAATGTTCTGGTTTTCTCATAGATCGGGGTCTGAGGCTCTATGGCCCCTTCATCGTGTCTCTCATGGTTAAAGAAAATTCAAATTGACTTTCCATTTTAAATTAAAACAGCAGTGCAGCTTCATCAAAGTCGCACAAAAACCTTTTGACGGATTCTTCAGAGCCAAAGATCAGTTGGAGATTAATGTAGAGCCAGAATTCATACAAAATTAAAGGATTTTAAGTGTTCCTGATGGTCTAGAAAAATACAGTATGTGTCACTTAGTTCTGATTTGTGAATTTCTGGCCCAGATGGACCAACGATAAAATAAAATGTTTTTACATTTTTTTTTCACTGATCACATGACACTACCTACATTTACAGACGGGGTGTCTTTTATTTTGAAAGAATATCATGCAAACATCAGAAAAAAAGTTCTGAACTATTTCATTTTAAAAAAATATATATATATTTACTGATTTGTTGACACATTAACAAAACAAAACAAAAAGCAATAAAAAAGTAGATTTGCCCTCGTATACAAAGATAAAATTTATGTTCACTGAGTTTTATTCAAGGAATAGATCCAAAAAACTAAAAAGAATCAGTATTAAGCAAGATATGCATTTGGAACTAAAACACAAATGCTGTTTTTTAATAATATCCAGTCCAATACATTTGAAGAAAGGTTTCCTTTTCTTTGTTCACTGCAGACATGACACTACATACATTTGCTGCATTAAGATCATCAAATATGGGACAGGGGGTCTTTTATTTTGAAAGGAAGTCATGCAAACCTCCTACAACTATTTCATATATTTAAAAAAAAAACTGTAATTCTTTTTTATTTATGTTTTTACCCAAAAAAAGTCTGTATCATAATAGCTGCAGTAGCATAACAATAAATTAGCTTCTTATTTTTCTTAATAAAGAGCTTGTAGCTTCTTCTGGATTGTAGTCTGTAAGAAATTGACTTGAATGGTTATTTAACCCTTTAATGTCTGAATTTATTTACTTTTATACTTAAAATATACTTTTGCTTTTAGGTAGATGCTCCTTTTTGGTAATTTTGGAGCCAAAGTGGTTTGTCACATATTTGCGACAGCAGGCTTTAAGGGGTTAAGTGTTGAAGGGAGACGTCCATGTTCTTGGAACAGAGTTGTGTAAAGCAGCTCCTCCACACCCTGAGATTAGTGCCAGACGTTTGCTGAGCCGAGTCCTTCTCTGTCCTGCAGGTGGTCAGTGTTTGGATCTGGGCCACAGCATCCTGTGCCGCTGTCAGGCGGGCTTCAGCGGCGCCAACTGCCAGGTCAACGTGGACGACTGCGCCTCCAGCCCCTGCCAGAATGCAGGAACCTGCCAGGATGGCGTGGACGACTACACCTGCTCCTGCACGCTGGGCTACACCGGCAAGAACTGCAGCGTGCGCTCGGACGCGTGCGGCGCCCGGCCCTGCCAGAATGGAGGCACCTGCTTCACCCACTTCACCGGACCGGTCTGCCAGTGCCCCAAAGGCTTCATGGGTCCCAGCTGTGAGTTCACGCTGCAGCCCAGCTTCAAGCCCGCTCTGCGCCAAGCCCCCCAGTCCTCCTCCACCACCGTCACCGTGTCCTGCTTTCTGGCCATCCTGGTCCTGGTTCTGATTGCCGCCATCCTTTTCCTGCGGAGGAGGAGGAGGAGGATGGACGGACGGAAGCAGCTGAGCGACATTGCGGTGTACAACGACCTGGAGACGGTCAACAACCTCGGCGGCAGCGAGAGAGAAGCCTTCCTGGGTCCCAACGGTCCGTTTAAGATCAGCAACAGCACGGCCCGCCTCAGCCTCGCCCTGTGCCCCGACGCCAGGTCCGGGTTCAGACACAGCCCGGTGGAGAGCGGCCTGGCCAGGCCGGAGCGTCAGGACTACATGTGGAGGGAGGAGGCCATGCTGGGCTCCAGGTGAGCTGGGAAGGACTAAAGGAAATCTTTCAGCACTTGCTGCCTTTCTCTCCGTTTGGACTCACTCAAAGTTCACGTCATGTTTTAGCTCCAAAGAAACAAAACGACGACCCATCGGGACCTACAACACAAACCAAAAACAGGAAGTGACACTACTGGGACCACTTTTCCAAGAGACATGGTTTGGTTAGTTTATTTAAAAAGGTTTTTGTAGTTTTTTAAGGCAACATTTTTTATTTTGCTTTTCAATCTTCCTTTGACCATTATTTCCTTATTGTTCGCACCATCATTTTTTATGGTTTATATTATTTATTTATTGGAACGCCTGTTTTTTGCCGACTGACACAGATGTACAGATATATTTATATGAGGCTGAGTGTGTGGATGCGTGAAATATCCCAAAGATGTTCTGTGCTGGGATTTAAGGAAGAATGTGCTTTATCAGGAATCGTCCGCCATCACTGTATTTGACCTTATGAGCGAGTTTGTGCCATTTTGTGTTCATGCCAAAGTTTGAGTTATAATACATATTTTCATTCTTTTATTGACGTTTTCATGTTTTGCCTGTGATGTGGAATAAAAAGTTTTCTCTTGAGTGAATTTGTGTTTCTTTATTCCTAGAAATCAATGTATTCTGGAGAAGACACAATCAGTTCTTTGGAGCCTTTTCTGGTTCAACTTTATTATTTTTTAAATTTAGCTGTAACATTTGAGATATTTTAATTAAAAACACATTAATTTTAGTCTTTATTTTAACTTAGCATGTTAGCATTCTTTACAATGGAGGTCAATAACCAGAACTTCTTTATCCAAACCTTCCAGCAGTAAGTTAAATACCTGCTACTGAACAGCGCAGGTGAAGTTTTTCTTATATTTTCTTCAAGATAATAAATTTAATATTTGAACAAACAAACAAGTAAATCAATAAATATAAAATCCATTCTCATTTCACTTTGATAAAGTTGTTGTTTTTCCACATCAGAATAATCCATTATTAATCCATTCTACCACACTGAATCTGAATCGATCAAAGGAATAGAAATCAATTCAATGATTCATTGTTTGATAATTACACTCCTGGTATTTTCCAAAATTTTAAACACAGCTTTGGAATAATTGACTACACCAGGGGTGGGCAAACTTTTAGACTTGTGGACACAAAGGGTTCTCAAATTTGACAGGAGGGCCGGACCAGAAGAAGATGGTTGGAGTGTTTTTGTAATCATAAGAGAAAGAAACAACAAGGAATCTGGCTGTGATTTGATTGAAACTTGTTTTAAAACAGAACATTTTGGTGTTTTAGCTTCAAATGTGTGGCTTTTGCTCTCATTTTAGAGTCAATTACACCAATGGGTTGATGTGCCTCCGGGAAAAAACGGGAAACTTAAAGAAATGCTGCGTTCATGTGTTGTTTGAATGACTGTAAAAATGACTGTCCGACTCCAGAAACATAAAAACGTCTGAAAAGTAACAAATCTTCCAACGCCACATGTACTTTTAGACAAAGGTCAATGTATTTGTTATGTACCATCTAGGATACACAAGAACACGTGTCAAAGTCAAGGCCCGGGGGCCGGATCCGGCCCTCCAGGTAATTCTATCCGGCCCTCCAGATCATTTTATTTTATTGTCATTAACGGCTCAATGTTATCTTGAACTAATGTCTAACTTGTATAATTTTGACAAAATATATTTTTATGGAGAGTAAAATATCGAAAGTTATTAAAGGTTCAAGTTGATTTATTCTGGAATAATATTCCTGCCTTTTTATTATTCAAAATTATGTTAAAAAGTTACAGTTTTAAAATTTTACAAATTAGCATTCTGTTAGCGTTTTGGACTATTTTGGCAATTACTAATATTTTTTGAGCTATTTTGGAGTTTACCTGAATATTTCAGCTACATAGCTGTTTTGGCTGATTTAGGCTTTTTTTTTAATTATTTTTTTATGCTGTTTTGGAGTTTAACTAATTTTTACATGCTAGTTGTTTTGGCTAATTTAGACTTTTTCAGTTTTTTTGGCTCTTTTGAAATTTAGCTATTTTTTCAGTTACATGCTAGCATTATAGCTAATTTTTTTAAATAGTTTTTTCAGGCTAATTTGTTATTTAGCTAATATATTAGCTGGCTATCAATTTCAGCATCTTCAGCTATCAGCACTAGCATCTTCAGTGGCCAAATTCAGCTTACAGCTATATATCTAGTTCATAAATATGTTAAAAAGTTGCGATTTTAAAGTTTTAAAATTTCATTTTTAGTGTGATCAATAAATGTTATTTCCTATTCTCCCCGTGACCTACAGTGTGTTTTGGATTTTGGCTCATTGTGCGACTGAGTTTGACACCCCAGCTCTAGAATTAAAGGGAAAATAAAACATTTTCTATATGTAATTAATTAGAGTTTGGTGGGGCAGACTAACTGCTTTAAAGGGCCCCATGTGACCCCCCAGGATCCCTGAAAACCCACCCATCCCTAAACCTGCTCAATCCCTTTGGGTCCTGGGGTTCCTGTCACCGTCTGGAGAAGGTGGTTTCAGTCTGGATGGTTCTATTCACAGCTAGTCAAACTATTCTCTCTGCCTGACTCCTTCTGGACATGAAACAGCAGGAAAATTCTGGAAAATTCCTAATTTAACTGAGATTTCAGCCTCTGCAGTGACTTTCAATGAGTGTCAGTCATTTCATAGTAAAGTTTTTTGGCAAACATTTCGTTATTTTTTTATTTATGCATACAGACATTTGTGTTTGCTGACGTGCTACAGAACCCCACAGTGCTCTTCTGCCCTCTAGTGGATGTGAAGCGTCAGTTCTGGTTCTCAGGTGTAACGTGGCAGCATCATAGAATGTTTCCAGCTTTAGTTCCAGCTTTTCTGTTAGTCTTCAGTCACATCGCACCAGATTTAAGAGTCACAACCAACCAGCTGCTTCTGTTCATCACCTCAAGTGTTTTTAACTGCGAGGTTTTGTGTTTGTTCCTTCCAGAGCTTCTTTCACTGTTTTCAGATATTTTTACTTTTGTCATGTTTTCACTCTGCTTTAGTTGTTATAATAAATTTCAGTCACTGGGCCGTTCTCCTCCACAAATCTCCATTCCTGACAGGTGTGGCTTTATAAACCAATAATTCTTTCAGTTTGGCCCAATTTAATTTGAGCATCATCACCATGGAAATCTTTATGGTGTTCAGAAAACAAACATTTCATTACAAAACAGTTATTTTTGTCCTCTTCACTGTATTTCCAATCTTATCCTGCAAAGCTGTTTGTTACAAAGACAGCTTGAAAAGTAAAAAAAAAGAAAAAAGAAAAAAGAAACTTAACCTGTAATATTAGCAAAGGTGTATGGAGAGAAAATAGTCTCACTCCAATATGTGTGCATAATTCTTGATTTGTGCATAAATAAGGATTTGTGCGTGCGTATTCTTGATTTGTGCATGACTTTGGGTTTGTAACTCCTATTTTTAAAGTGATAATTGTTTCTAAAAACGTTTATTTAGACTTTTTATATTAATTATAGGTAATATCTGTTTAAGAAAGTGGGAAATTTCAAGTTTCACCAGATATTATTCACAATCTTAAGTTTAAAAGGGCTGATAAGAAACCTCTAATGACCCAGCATTCTTGTAGTACTTGAACGCATCACTCGTGGATGAATCAGTGAGACGTGAGAAGAGTCTCACGAAGGAACCGTGCGTAAGAGGTGATTTGTGCGTTTTTTTTTTTTAAGATTTTTGTGTTCAACTAGTTTCAAGTTGTTGTAATTTTAATTTGTGCATGTGTAAATTGTATTTTGTATTTTTTGTTTTTGTTTTATGTTTTTACTTCTGCACATATTATATTATATTGTATATATGGGTTTGACTCCCACCTTGCCCGCCCATGTGTCGAAGTGTCCTTGGGCAAGACACTGAACCCCGAATTGCCTCTGGTGGGAGGTTGGCGCCAGTGTTCAGCAGCGGAGCCACCACCAGTGTGTGAATGTGTGTGTGAATGGGTCTGTGACTGTGAAGCGCTTTGGGCCCTCGAAGGAGGGTAGAAAGCGCTATACAAGTATACGCCATTTACCATTTACCAAATATATATATAATATAGATATTATATGAGTTACAAATCAAGAATACAGTGGCACAAAATCTTATTTATGCCCAATCAAGAATAATGCACCCACAAATCGAAGTGAGTGTGTTTTCTCTAAATAGAGGTGGACATGATCCCAGGAATGTTGCAACAGAGGTTTCTGGAGTTCACAAGAACGTCACTGAGATGTCCAATATTTCTGTCACCTTAAGATCCTACACCAGTAGTCTCTAGACAGATGACAGTAAGGACAGGAAAACCCTAGAAGTACTTGAAAGGGAAAAAATACATTATCCTTAATGACAAAAAACCCCAAACCAAATAATAAAGTTACACGAAAAATGGGAAACACATAAAACACATAAGGGGATGACATAAAACCAGTGTCAAAAGAGGACAGCGTAACTATTGACTGCATACGTAAGAGCTGGACATCACTTAATTGTCTCAGTATGTGCAGCCAGTGCTGTATGGGGTTTTAATTGTGCCAAAAATATGCTTTTTGCATCCGCTATGTTTGCTGAACAAGTTTATTGAACATTTGTGCATGTGTAATACTAAGCAATATCTTCTGCATGTCCACGCTTCTTTGATGAGAGGCTTACATTTGCTTTGTGACGCTTAAAACTTTGCATTTGTTATTGTCGTTGGATCTGGTCATCAGAAAAGTCCTTAGCAACAGTTGCTAGCGTCGTTAGCTCCTGTCGTTTCACAGAAGATGTTGTTTAGTAGTTCATAGACATGAACAAATGTTCAATGAACTTGTTCAGTAGACATGGAGAATGGACCAAATATATAGACAGTTGACCTTAGCTCAGCTCTAAAAGCCACGCCCCCTCAGAGGAGATTTTGGAAACAGAGGCTTCAGATCAACATGAAAAATGTCTTTTTAAGACATTTAGGTTGTGGGATTTGGGTTAAAAACTTCATAATCATAATTAAAACACTACTGGGAATGTTTTCTTTAATAAAAAAATGCCATAGGGCAACTGTAAAAGTTTACTCACATGGTCATGATGAACCAAAAAATTGCAAAAGAAAAACGTTTTCACAGCAACAACTAATAGTAATTGTTTAGTTTACATCTGCATAAGGCTGATGTTTAATGTGTTTGGGAGAGAGTATAAACAGAGGGATGACGGGATATCAGCTGAGGCTTACTTCCAGCCCCGACAGTCCCGCCCACAACTGAGAGGGAAATTTCTGATGAACTTCTGCTGCTCTGCAGAAACTATGTCCTTTTAATTTCGTCTAAAAACGGCGTCATCAAAAGACCACTATCGTTCAACAGAAAAATATATAATTGGAGTGCGACTTTATGGGAGGTAAAGGAGCAGGAGGAGCTCAAACCTGCGACGTTTGCACATCTCTGTGGCCAGCCCACCCCACCCCCCCGCGCGCCTGCTCCCGCGTGCGCCGTCGTCGCCTCCTCTCCCCCCTCCCCTCAAAGAGCGCAGGATCCAGAGCGCGAGCGCACAGAGAGCGGGGATGGCAGCCGAGGAGAAGCAAGCTCCGGCACCCGAGCTGACTCCGGAGCACGGCGGGCACATCCCGAAGAGGCACGCGCGGGTCACCGTCAAATACAACCGGCGGGAGCTGCAGCGGAGGCTGGACGTGGAGAAGTGGATCGATGAGAGTCTGGACCGGCTGTACGGGGGCCAGGTGAGCTCGGTTCTGGAGATCAGGAACACCCGAAGCTTCTGAATCCAGAGGCTGACCTGGGATCTGGCATGAGTTTATGACAGCTTCTTCTAGAAGTTCACCGTCACATCTGCAGTATGGGGTGCTGGGGAGGGGAGGGGGGTAGCCTGGTTCTCCTTACAAGGCCATGCAGCCCCACCCTGCTGTCCCATCCTGACTCCGGAGCTGTGGCCTTACATGGGCAGCAGGGAGCAGAGGGACTGATGGGAAAGAGGAAGAGGAAATGAGGAGGGACTGAGCTGCTGTGGGTCCCTGGAGGAGGTAAAGGGATTGTGTGATGGGTGGGGGGTTGGGGGCTGCACAGGAGCTGACAGGAGCTCCAGAGAACACTCAGACACTCCAGGATCTGTGAAAAGCGATTCAGCTTCTTCTGCATTGCCTCTTATGATGGTTCTTGAGTGTTTTCTGTCCAAACGTGTGGGTTCATTGATGCAGATGATTCCTTCCAGTCAGCACAGTGACTGTTTGTTTAACCTTTGTGCTATCCTGTGGGGTCCACATGACCCCACTCCCAACGTTGACATGCCAGCACAAGGGTTAAGAGGGGAGCATCAGGCATGCATGTCTGCTGGTCTCAGAGCTCTGCAGAAGTGACCGGCTATGGAGCTATTTTGGAGCCATAAATTTTTGAAACAAAAAAAAAAGTGAAAAAAATATTGGTGTTTGGCCAATTTTTTTTTTAAAAATGTCCCAAATTTTTTGCTATTGTAAAATAACCTTAATTATTTTCAGCTGCAGATGTTCTCTTTTTTAGGTTTCAAAACTCAATTTCAACATTTTTTTGTTTCAGAATCTCAAAATGTTGGCCCCGTTGTGGCACATTGGGGCGGGGCTAACACGAAGGACCAATCAAAATCAATGAGGGTGGTATCTTCCGTCAAGGTGCATTCACTGAATACTGAGAACTGTGATAATTACGGTCAGAAAATGGCTGTTTAAAAGTCTGTACTACCATAGTCTGAAGTTGTTGTTGGACATGCGACTTGTAAGCGATTTTGACCTCTATAAAAAGGGCTTTAAAAGTGCTGTCTGATGGTCAAATTAAAATAAAACTGTTTAATTCTTGAAATATAGTCAAAACCCAGCTGTTTTTGACTATATTGCCCCCTAAAGACTGAATTGAGGTATTACAGTTGAATTTCGTGGTTGGTCAAACCATGTAAGTCCCACCTCATGATCTGCAGCCCCAGTAATGATAACAGTCCTGCCTCCAAGCCCCGCCCCTCTGACTGGATTTTCAAATTTCAGCTGTGGGTGGAGTCAGCCTCCAACTTCCCTGTTTGGTTATCCTTTAAATGCCAAATTAGCCTAAAAAAAGGAAAAAAGTGTAAGTTAGCCAAAATAGCTAGCATGCAGCTGAAATTTTAGCTAAACAACAAATTTGTCTCCATTCATCTTCTTGTCCGCATCTTCCCTTTCGGGGTCGCGGGGATAGCCCCCGGCTGCTGATGGGCGAAGACGGGGTTTACACTGAACAGGTCGCCAGTCTGTCACAGGGCCACAATCACACACCCATTCACTCTCACATTCATAAAAGAATCTTAAGTTAGCCAAAATAGCTAGCATGCAGCTGAAATTTTAGATAAACACCAAATTTGTCTTAAAAACTAAAAAAAATCTTAAATTAGCCAAAATAGCTAGCATGTTGCTGAAATATTAGCTAAAAATAGCCTAAAAAACCCTATAAATGCCAAAATAGTCTCTACACTCCAACCCTATATGATATAAAGTAACACCTAATTGACTATTAAATTAGTCATCAACAATTTTAACAGTCGATTAGTCGTCGATTATTCGACTAATCGTGGCAGCCCTATCGTGAACCATAAAACCGACCGCCAGGATGAACTCTGAACGTTTGTGTTGACTCCAGGAGGAGGAAATGCCGGAGGAGGTAAACATCGATGAGCTCCTTGACCTGCCGAGCGACCGGGAGCGAGTCCAGAGGCTACAGGTGAGACGCCGGGCTGACGTCACCAATGCTTTGGTGACCAAACCGATGCTGCCAGCTTCTGACCGTCTGTCTGTTAACAGGATCTTCTTCAGAAGTGCAGGAACAGCACAGAGGTATGTATCAGCCCAAAATGTGGGTATGAGTCCCTCCATCAAAACCTGAAATAAAGGGTCATGAGACACTTGAAAACATGATATCTGATACAGTGGTGGATGATGGGTAACTAAAACCTTGTGGAGACAGTAGTCATGATGTTGTGGTGACAGAACAAGAGGTTCTTTCTTCTGAGATGATCACTAATAAATCTGTACGACAGAAGCAGAAACTGCGGAGTGTCCAGATGAGGTGTCCTTGACGTCACATCATCCCAGCTCTGAAATTCAGAGAAAAGCTTCCTCTATTCCACTTGTGTCAAGGTCAAGGCCCGGGGGCCGGATCCGGCCCTCCGGATCATTTTATTTTATTGTTATCAACGGCCTGATGTTATCTTACACTTATTTCTAACTTGTATAATTGTGACAAAATATATTTTTTATGGAGAGTAAAATATTCAAAGTTAAGGTTTAAACTGGTTTATTCTGGAATAATATTCCTGCCTTTTTATTATTCATAATTATGTTAAAAAGTTATGTTTTTAAAGTTGTAAAAAATTGACATTTTGATAGCTTTTTGGACAATTTGGCATTTAGTAGGATTTTTTTTAGGCTAATTACGAGTTTAGCTAATATTCAGCTACATGCTAGCTCTTTTTGCAAATTTGTTTTTTTTTTCTTTTTTTTTTAACTGTTTAGGCTCTTTTGTAGTTTAACTAACATTTGCTACATGCTAACTGTTTTGGCCAACATAGGCTTCTTTGAAAAAGTTTTTTAGGGCGTTTTGGAGTTTAACTATAGTATCTGCTACATGCTAGCTGTTTTGGCTAATATCTGCTTTTTTAAAAAAGTTTCTTGACTATATTGAAGTTAGGCTAATATTCAGCTACATGCTAGCTATTTTGGCCAGTTTAGCTTTTTTTTATTTTTTTTGGATGTTTTGGAGTTAGGCTAATGTTTACACGCTAGCTGTTTTGGCTAATCTACGTTTTTTTTTATTTTTTATAGGCTAATTTGGCATTTAGCTAATATTATAGCTGGTTATCAACGTTTTCAACTATCAGCTTCAGTGTTTTTAGCTATCAATTTCATCATCTTCAGCTATCAGCACTAGCATCTTCAGCGGCCAAATTCAGCTTACAGCATTCACACTAGCATTATCACAGGTAATGCTATATATCTAGTTCTTAGTTATGTTAAAAAGTCACAGTTTTAAAAATGTAGTTTCAGAGTGTTTAATGAATGTTTATCTTGTTCGGCCCGTGACCTCAGGTGTGTTTTGGATTTTGACCTCTTGTGCGATTGAGTTTGACACCCCTGATCTGTACTGAACCTCTGACATCATCAGCTGGAGACCTGTATCTATGGAGGATTTCCTGCTGTGAGGCTGCATTCCTCAAACCTCATCAGGTTTAGATTGCAGCACCCAGAAGATGATACCACAGGCGTTCATGACAAACCGCGAGCAGAGCCGGCGTGCAACGACATCATCTGATCTTCTGTCCCACACAATGGCCGTCTGTGCTCTGCTATCCTTTTCTCTCCAGAAACAATCCATCCTTTGGGAACATCAGCGCACGGTGCCAGCTTAGAGCTTCAGTCGAGGAGGGGCTGGTGGAGCCACTGCTTCCCCCCTCTGATGAGAACAAATGAAATCATCTGTTTGACAGGGAAGTGAAAGGAGCCAGTTCCACAGAAACGACACTCGTTTTTTATCTGATCATTTCTGTCTTCTTCAGAAAACGTTCACATGCTTTTCTCTTACGTTTTGCGCTGGAAGCTGGCATTTCCTGTTTTTATGACTTATAAACAGAACACAAAAGAGTGACTTTGAAACTCAGAGGAATCCTGGTCACACAGAACAGTCTGAATGTGTTTGTGTACAAAGCAAACGCTGCGTTAAGACCAGACTCCGGACACTCACATGTAGTGCTGCCAGAGTTTGTGGAAGGAGATGTTCTGCAGTCTTGTTCTTAGCAGCTGTTTTAGATTTGTTCTTTAAACAAACGCTTTGGAATCTGATGATTTCTGTCCAGGTTACAGAAAGGCTGAGACAGTATTTAGTGGGACTGGTGCTTCTGGTTCTTATTGCGTCCTCTGCAATGTTGCCACAACATCCCACATGCAGGCGTGAGTTTGTCAGCAAGCCGTTCGGCTCAGATTTCACAAAAACAGACTAAAATCTGCTGAAGAGATGAGGGAAACCTTACCCAGAATCGTCCTCCTGGTTAGGGTCCTTCTGTGGTTCTGCTGGTCGTCTGTGCATGAGAAGGAACTGATGCCAAAATGCATCAACGTTCAGACTGTTTGAAGCAGCTGAATGTGTCACAATAGTAACACTTTTTCATTTCTTAATGAATTCAAAATCTTCAGACAAGTCAACTGGATTTTAACTGGTTCTTAAATATACAGAAGCATAAAAACACACGTCATTCCCAGAGAAACTTTACCTGTCAGGTGATTTATTATTTATTTCAACATTATATTTGAAATAATGTGACTTTATTCAGCATAAACCTGTTAACCTCGTGCTCTCCTATGGAGTCCAGAAAGCCCAACCCATATAGTGGTGTGTGATCCTCCCATGACAAAGTTGGACAGGATTTTATGTCTGCCACAGACACTAGTGAAGATAAAAATTCCTTTGGAAAAAACAAAACTTCAGCACACTGTCTTGTGGGGTCCAGATGACCCCACTTTCAACATTATGAATGCTAGGATAGCACAAGGGTTAAGACTTAGTTTTTAGCTGCAATAGTCTCACCCATTGACTGTTTGAGAGAACTGGACCGAGCAAGTGTGATGACATCCATAGAAAACAGTTTACTTCTGGCTCCAACCATATGAAGTCAATTTAGTCGGCATTTTTCCGCGACATGGATGTCGCCATGTTGGAGCCAGACGAGGTTAGTAAGCAGTGATTGGTCTGACTCAATGTTTCTATGGTAACTACTGTCACCAATCAGGAGTGAGCTTTCTCAAATTCCACACCTCTTCCACTGAAAGAGAATCTGTCAATATAACTTTGAAGGTGGAGCCGGTGGGCACCACATGCTCTTACTGAGGCATCTGATTGGTCAGTTTATAACTTGGATAACTTGCAATAAAGAAGAAATATTTAAAAAAAAATTATATATATATATATATATATATACTAGAGCTGTCAGGCAATTAAAATTTTTAATCGCGATCAATCTCATTGACCGTAGTTAACTCGTAATTAATCGCAGATTAATATGTGACCTTTTTTTTAGGCAAAAAAATGTGTGCTTCGTGGAATTTAGTAGTTCTACATTAATTATGAAAACAAGAATGACAAAATTAATAGTTTTCATCAGAAATACTTTATTTTGTAACATTTTATTGAGATAAACTTTCTTAACAATAAAAGCCTGTAACATAAAATGCCTAACAAAAGCCCAAGTGCATTGAAGGGCATTTTAAATTCAAAACTTCAATCAACGTTCAGTAAAATAAAATTAAAAACATCAAAAATAACTTTTCCATAACACTTTCATGTTCATTTTTTGTCAGGACCAAATCCTTTCCTCCTCTGCTGAACTACAGTAATAAATGAAATAGAGATTTATCATTTCCAATTAACTTTTGTTTTTTAAAACATTAAAGACTGAGAAAAGCGGGATACTCTGTGGATAGTTTGACAGTCTGTTACTGCCGCCGCGTTCTCTGGCTGCAGCTCGATGCACCGACGTGTCCAGCGGAGCTCACGGATGAATATGCCGGCAGACAGACCGCTATGCTGGGGCTGGATCACGCTTAAACCTCCAGAACATTTAAAACGTCCCCCGGTGAGCTTGCTGTTCGGAACGTCGGGGGTCCGCAGCTCTCGGGATGCGGCGCCAGACGCGAGCCGGTACCACCAGACGTGGTACTGGACGCGAACCGGAGTTAGGGTGCAGGAGCTCTCCGCGTCCTGGTGCCGGTCCGGTTCTAGCTAGCAGCTCGGTGGTTGGAGACCCGCCCGTGATCTAGTGAGAGCAGCCGGTGAGTTGGAGGGCGGGACGCCCGCGCGCGCGGTGTGGAAAGGCACGTATGAGAAAATCCGCGATTAATGCGTCAAAAAAAATGTTGACAGCCCTAATATATATATATAGTAATCCCCCATTATTCCCAGGGGTTAGGACCGGGGATTTCCAGGAATATGCAGATAAGTGTTGCAGCGACAGCGTAGGCTACTTTATGACAGACATGAGGACTGTCACTCTGTGCCTTAAGACCAGGAGCGCGAGCTTCCTCGTTCATCAAATGGGCTAATAAACACCTGCTCTGGATAATAATTATCCTACGCAAATCTCTTCTACAACATTTCTTAATTTCTTCTGGCTGCTTTTGAGTCAGCTGATGCCATTTCTCTATGCAGAGGCATAGAGAGAGGTGGCTTCCTGAAGGTTTTTCATATTTAGATCATCCTCTTAACCTCTGAGTCCTTGTAGAATTGATGGTTGTCCCTTAAAAATATATATTTCTAACAACCCTAGCACTACAAATGCCCCTACAAATGGAGGGGTAGGATGAAGGGAAGAATTCAGAATGGGCCTAAATGTCTTAGAAAACATACACTTAAGTTGAACTCAAACTCAAATCAGAAATGAAACTTGTACTGGTATTGTCCAGAGTTTCTGCAGGTTGGGCGTGCTTTTTAAAAATCTGTCCGTTAATATGATTGTCCATAATATCCTACTGGACATCTTTAACTTGTGATAATGATAAAAACAATAATATTTAAGTTCTAATGGGATAAAATATGAAATTGTGTCTAATCACATCATCATCAAAAGTGCAACCAGCAGCTGTTGTTAAATAACGTAAAATCCTTAAAAAAATATCAAATTAAAAGCTCCTAGATCGTAAATTCTTTTGTTCCAAATCTCTTTCTGAATAGTTTTATTGTTATGTTCACGATCTCATAACCCCCCCATCCCCATATTGGGGGCGTGGCCTCACTCTCAGCTGTTTTTGAACCATGTTCTGGTTCCTCAGTCTGTCATCAAGAAGATTATAGAATCATGACAGAACAGATCAAACCTTTCATGGATCTCCTCCCTTCAGGTTTTCATCGAGGAGCTCCTGGTGAAGCTGGAAGGCGTTCACAAGCAGAACGAGCTGCAGAGTGAGGGCATCGAGCACCCGGTCATCTGCCACAGCCACCCTCGCCACGAGCCCTACCACTTCAACAACCACCAGCACCACCTCCAGCATACCCGAGGCAAAAACCAGAGCCTCTGATGCCGCCAGAACCCATAATGCACTTTAACTGTCTGACATGAAACAACCACAGGCATGAAAACCACTAGCATCCCGAGCATTTCAAAGCTGAGCATTCAGTCTTCAAAATCATCTCCGTTAAAATGAACTATTTTATGTTTCTAACACCATCCTTTATATATGAATATTATTTTATGGAGCAATTCCTTCGTAAATGGATAATTTCAGAATCACTGACTGTGTGAGTGTAAGGTAGACTTTTATTAACCTAGAAACAGGTGTTTGGGGCTAAATAAGGGACAATATTATTTGAAACCCAAATAAAACAACTTTAAAAAAAATGGTGTTTGGCCAAAAAACATTTTGATATTCTAAAGTAAACTTAATTATTTTCAGCTTCAAGTTTCCTGTTTTTTAGGTTTCAAAACTCAAAATTTTAATTTCAACTCTTTTTTTCCCACTTTAAACTCTTTTTTTCGGTTTAGAATCTAAAAAATGTCAGTTTCAAAACTTTAGTCCCACTTGTGGTGCATTGGGGCGGGGCTAACACGAAGGACCAATCAAAATCAATGAGGGTGGTAACTTCAGTCCCGGTGCTGAAATTTTCTGATTCGAAACTGAAAAAAAATGAGTGGAAAATAAAAGATTTGAAATTGGAAAAAAAAAAGTTTTAAAATACCAATTTTGAGTTTTGAAACCTAAAAAACAGAACATTTGAAGCTAAAAAAATATTTAGTTTATTTTAGAATAGCAAAACATTTTAAATAATTTTTGGCCAAACACCAATATGTTTTTTTATTTGGGTTTTCAAATAATATTGGCTTCAATTTAGCTCCATACAAGTGAGGGCTAAAATCTGATTGGTTAGAAACGTTCATGAGATTAAACATTCTGATTCTGAGGGCTGTGAGAGAAGCTGACAGAACAGTTGGAATGATCTAAAATATATTTTGGACAAATGTACAATGTATATATACATACAGTATATATAAAAACATTTCTCTGTGATTTAGATTCTTCTTTTCAGATAATTTTAGGCCTTCACTGAAGGCTTTGCAGGCCCTGACGGTACGCCAGTGATGAAAACTCAAGCATCAAGACGGGATTTACATCTTATTTCTTAATCTGGTCTGACCAGTAGAGGGAATATAGTCACGGCATTGTTTCATCCCCAACATCTTTTAATGTTAGCTGTTTGATGAGATTTATTGATGCTGAGAACATCCAATCAGAGCGCAGCATTCTGCATAGATGGATCTGATGGAGAATTGTTTCATTGTGTTGGTTTGTGACATTTGTGTTAAAGGGTTTTGTTTGTTAGAATCTAGTCCATCCGTGTTGGATTTACCCTCACGCTCAGAACATCACCCTCTTTTGAAGACCAAGTTTGTCAGAACCTCATGCAGGTCCAATTCATCCTGAAAAACCATCAGTGCCCCTTTTACTGGCATGATTCTTTTTTGGGGTTTTTAACTTTTAGGAATGAAATACTGCAGATCTTTAAACAGTTACTGAATTAGTTACAGAGACTGAAGCTGAGGCTGCTCTCTCTGTGGACTTTGTGAAGTGTGTGATTCAAGCTTGTGTGTATTGGCACATATTTATCTGGATCAGGAGTGTCAAACTCAATCGCACAAGGGGACAAAATCCAAAACACACCTTCGGTCACAATAAACATTTATTGAAAACTCATTTTTAAAACTTTAAAACTGTAACTTTTTAACATAATTATGAACTAGATACATAGCATTACCTGTGATCATGTTAGTGTGAATGCTGTAAGCTGAATTTGGTCGCAGAAGAAGCTGAAAATAATAGCTAAAAATGCTGAAGCTGAAAACTCTGAAGCTGAAAGCCAGCGAAAATGTTAGCTAAACTCCAAATTAGCCTTAAAAACTAAAAAAAACAAAACTTAGGTTAGCCAAAACAGATAGCATGTAGCTAAAATAATAGCTAAGCTACAAAATAGCCTAAAAAATCTTAGTAAATGCCAAAATAGTCCAAACACAAGAGCTAGCATAATGACAATTTTAAAAACTTATAAACTGTAACTTTTTAACAAAATTATGAATAATAAAAGGCAGGAATATTATTCCAGAATAAATCAACTTAAACATTAAATAACTTTAAATATTTTACTCTTGATTAAAATATATTTTGTCAAAATTATACAAGTTAGAAATAAGCGCAAGATAACATCGGACCATTAATAATAATAAAATAAAATGATCTGGAGGGCCGGGTATAATTACTACGAGGGCCGGATCCGGCCCCCGGGCCTTGACTTTGACACGTGATCTAGATAAACTAGCTCTGAAGACTCGGCCTCAGCAGCCTCTCTAAAAGGACTCCTTGAGTTGTGTTTTTTTTTTCTTTGGTCAATAAGTTTGTGACTTCCATGTTGAACAAAAGCAGAGATGTTGCAACATTTCTCTTTCTTTGGCTCAGACAGCTTCTTCACATCTGTTTGGAATTTAGTTAGATGTCAGACTTGTTTACATCGGCTCAGGAGGCCTCGGCACAGGGAACAGTCCGTGTTTAAGCTGCTTTTACGCTCTAACACTGGTGTTTTGATGTTCTTTGACTTAACATTTCAGCCGTTATCAACATAATTCCAGCAGATTCAGAGAAATTACATTGTTATGTGAGAACATAGCTGTTAATCCAGTTCCTCGTGATCCGAGGAGGCGCCGTCTCCTGGGCTGCAGATGTGAAATGTTCCTCCCAACCTCTGAGCTGATGGTCGACTAAAGCAGGTTTCTAACCCCTCTGACTGCTCACCATCTCCACTGACTGATAACACGCCTCCAATGATGACGGTTACTTTTTGTCAAACTGATAAATGACCCTGCAGTGATGTTTCATCGCAACAATGAAGTTGTGGCTTTCATGGGGTGTAATGCCAGTTGTTCAGTCATGTCACACACAACTAAATGTTGATTTTCTGCAGAAACTTTATAAGGCTTATTAATAAATACAAATTTTGATCAGTTTTGCTGTTTGTGTTTTTTTGCTCAAACTGCAAAAGAAAAAAGAAAACAAATACAGACATCCTCTAATAATTTAAAAAAGTAAATAGCATAAAAAGCAAATATATTTTTGTTTACTAACTTCTTTCCTTAATTTAGTATTTTACTTTAAAATAGTAATTTATATTTTAAGTAGACGGTGACGTCAGACAAAATGGCGACTGTAAAGTTACTTCTGGTTTACCAGTTTAGACACAATTTTACATAAATAATAAAAGATAGCCTAATCAACTGTAATAAAAAATTGTACAATAGTCATTTTATAAATGTGAAATGCTCCCACCTAACAGTATTCCTCTCTTAGATCATTCACAAATCAAAATACAGATTTATTTCTTACAATTTTGGAGGTTCTACTGAAAATATCAACCTGTCATTTGAGCAGATATTGTTTCCCTTACCAAAAATAACTATACTCAAATTTGTTTTAAGTATACTTTTTATAAGACAAAAATTAAGAAGGTATGTTTTTAGTTTACTTTTTAGGCAGGAGATGAACTGTAAAAGTTCATGTATACAAGTTCATAAGTTCATGCTAAGTACACTTGGATTATACTTAGAATTAAACTACAAGTCTAAATATGTTTAGCCAACATTTGTTACTGTCATTAAACATTTTCTTACACAGTATTAAAAGTGGAGTGGATTCCAGGCGGACGCCTAGGGTGCCATCTGCTGGAGAGGGTGCCAATTTGCAATGATTTTTTTATTTAACAGTTCAACACAGCACTCATTTTGTGTAAAATGTACAAAAGTTATTCAATTAAAACCATGAATAAAGTGTGCAGAAATCATGTTTCACACAGGGCACCATGCAGCCTGAGTACATGTATTCTTGGGAAATTTCCAATATATTAAAATCTATTTTAATACACTAGTCAGTAGAAGTTTATTAGAACTAATATTTCACCCGAAAGAGTGTACTTCTAAATATACTTTTATAAGGTGGGCCAATTTAGTAGCAGGAAGTAGTTGTTAGTTAATGGCCAGTATACTTTTGAAGTGTACTTTGTAGACTTAGGTCAATATACTTTTCTATTTTTAAGTATACTGTAAGACATATACTTAAAGTATACTTGTTTTTGGTAAGGGTCTAACGTACAGGGGTCAAACTCCAGGCCTCGAGGGCCGGTGTCATCCATGTTTTCCACCATCCTGCCGTTGAAGCTCCTTATTGGCTAAGCACACCTGATCCAGGTAATCAGCAGCAGATAAGGCAGAATTTTTAGAAACCAGCAGGACGTCGGCCCTCGAGGCCTGGAGTTTAACACCCCTGGTCTAACGGGTTCTGTTTTGGCTGATGTTATTTGTACGTATTTTAAGAACGATCAAGCTCAAAAACTGATGGAAAATTATGTTGGCCATATTTTATAGACTACGTGCAGCCAAAATACACACCGCTTCATGTCCGCACACATTTAGTTGCTTCCAATGCTTTTTAGCTGTTGCTTTCAGGCAGGGGTGTCAAACTCAGTCACATAAGGGGCCAAAATCCAAAACACACATTAGGTCACGGACCGAACAAGATGAACATTTATTGAACACTCTAAAACTACATTTTTTAAACTTTAAAACCATAACTTTTTAACATAATTATGAACTAGATATATAGCATTACCTGTGATAATGCTAGTGTGAATGCTGTAAGCTGAATGTGGTCGCTGTCAGCATTAGCATCTTCAGCTTCCAGCATTCACAGTAGCATTGTCACAGGTAATGCTATATATCTAGTTCATGATTATGTTATAAAGTTACGGTTTTAAAGTTTTAAAAATGTAGTTTTGAGTGTTCAATAAATGTTTATCCTGTTCGTCCCGCGATCTAAAGTATGTTTTGGATTTTGCCCCCTTGTGCAATTGAGTTTGACACTCCTGTTTTAGACTTCATTCTTCTGCATAGAGGAGAATAAACACGTTTTTTTAACAGGAGAAAACCTCTTCTGTCTGAAACAAGACGCTGCAAAACATGGAATCAATTCTTTAATATTCACAAGTTCACAGTTTGAATAAATATCCCTTTCTACTTTAAAGTTCCATTCAAAACCACCTAACTGTTAATATAAATAGAAAAATGAGGAAATCCTAACAAGGGACTTTAAGTGACATCCTTGATTTAATGAACTTCTTTTAGAAATCTGAGTGAAGAGTGGGTTGGAATTAGTTTATTAATTCTGTGAGACCCAGTTTTTGTCTAAAACAAGACAAACTGAGTAGATTTACAGGTGAACCGCAGTCCCTCTGTCTGCCACTGGGTGGCGGGACACCATCACAAACACAGGGGGGTGTCTTCCATCACGGTCTTTACTGCAGACACTTTCATGCAAAGTCATTCAAGTGTTTATCCTGACGTGAAGCTGCAGCTTCAGGTGCTTCTCTCTGATTCTTGCTGAATAAAAGTCTGTTAGTGTCTGTGGGTTCTGCAGCTCCACTGACACTCAAAAGGTCCTAAACTGTGAACCTGAGCTCATTCTGAATCCATCTGAAGGAAAAGTCGGGAATTCTTCAGGAGACCTCTGACTCCGAACCCTCGGTTTTCTGTGGAGGTTGCTCAGATGCGTGCACAGGCGCCGGAGCTGATAAAACGCAGAGGAATGTCCTGTCCTCCAGCAGCAGTGTAATCAGAGGGGTCCCTGGGGGGGCGGGGGTGTGTGTTTGTGTGGGGGGTGCAGGACTGGGTAGTGGTGCTGCTGTGAGATGGAGGTGTAGGTGAGGGGGGTACAGGACAGGACGGGCCTTTCCTCAGGAAAACATATCACCTTCCACCACAATAGAGAGCGTCAGGAAGCTGCAGGCGGCCACAGTGCTCTCCTGAGTCTCCCAGGAGCTCCAGAGAAGAGCTGACACTCATCAGAATCTGCCTCACACGCCGAGCAGCAGCCTGGCAGCAGCATGACTCTGCCCTGAAGCTCAGACGGTGAGTCCACTGGTGCCTTCACACCATCACAGATCCAGTTCTGTTGAACTTGAAGCTTTCCTTTTGCAAACAAGCTGATTGTTGTGTTTTCTCCAGGACAGTGTGTCTAACATCACTACACAATTTTGACTTCATTTGATCATTTGATTGGTTGTCTATTGATCAGATCAACTGCTGTTATTTTTAACTTTTTAATTGAAGTTTTTTTTTGTTGTTGTTGTTGTTTAACTTGACTTTTGCTGTGTGGTAAAGTGACATTTGAATGAGAAAAGCCACAGAGCATTCATTAGACGTTTAGCAGGCTTCCTGCAGGGAAACAAACAGAGAAAAGGTCACATCAGCGACGGCTGATTACACAGAACACAGCCAGGAGAACCGGACCGGGCTTTGGATAGAACCGTACCAAGACGGTCATTTGGTCAAAGGAGATGAGTCGTTCACACCTTGATGTCAGTGTGGTTTAAATTTGCTTTAATGTAATCATTTTGTTACGTTTTGAGAGAAAATTTACATTTTTCAGAAATAAAATGACTCAAAAGAATGCTAAGAAGTAAATATTTTAAATTCATAAATATAAATGTTAATTTAACGGTGAAACAAAAAAAAAAGTGTTTTAAATGGAAGCCGAATTTAACCCTTTAACACCTGAAGGATTGACATTGAAACTTAAACACAAATCTTTGACATAATAAGCTCACGCCACTTTTCTCCTTCAGAATCTACTGGAATTACATTGATCGTGTTAACAGTTAAAAATTTACAGTAAACCAAAGAACATAAACACTGGCGCTCCTTTTTTAAAGGGTTATTGGAAATGGTCAATATCAAGGATAAGAGTCTCACTAACTGTTCTGTTCTTCAGTTTGTGAAGGTTTCCACTGCAACCATGCCCATTCTCAAGAAGCTCCCAGGAAGATCCAAAAGCTGCCAAGAGTTTTCCCGAGGGACCGGTGAGCTGATCCTGCCCCGGCTGGACATGAGGGAGCTGAGTGACCTCAACGACCTGAAGGAGCTGGAGGAGATGAAGAAGAACCTCAACCCCTTCGAGGACGTGGACCTGGAGGAAGATGAGAAGAACGACCTGGGCCTCATCATGGGGGAGGTCACGGACAACCGCCAGCTCCGGGGCCCCCGGGACGGGGAAGAGGAGGAGAACGAGGTGAACGCAGAGAAGCATGGAGCTGGAAACCCCAAAGGGAAGCCCCTCAGGGGGACTCTAGAGAGGATCTGTGGAGTCTCGCCCCTGAAAACTCTAGGAAAGCTGGGGAAGGGGCTCCGTATATCTGGGAAAAATGTGTGGGGGAGCAATTACCCCCATCACACCCCCGGAGACTCAAACACACTTCCAGCAGAGAAGGGGAAAAGGAAGGGACTTCGGCGGAGCTCTGAGGGGATCATGACCCTGCTTCGGTAAGTGTAACTGCTTTTGACAAGTTTTCACTCTGATTCTGAAATATTTCAAGCAGATTAAACAGGAAAGACACATTATGACTGTTAATGCTTCCCCAAAGTTGCAGCACTGATGCCAACTTGTGATACAGACACAACACCCAACTCAGACGAGAGGCTTTTGTCCTGAATGGAACTATTTTTAACCCACGTGTTTCTGTTCTGAGTCAAAGTCCCTGCGGAGGCTGACATCAATCCTCCACTGCTGTGCAGCTTCACAGGGCGGCGTAAGGAGGAGCGCAGGGAAAGCCTGCCGTGCGGGGACCTAAACCCAGATGGGGAGGTGGAGGAATCCAGGCGGCCCTCCTTCCTGAGGATAGTCAGTTTGGGGAAGCTGAAGAGAGAATCCATGTCAGACAAGGCGTCCCAGGAGGCCGAGGAGGAAAGCGTGGAGGAAGAGCCTGTGGTCCAAACCAGAGAGCCTCTCTCAGGTAAAACCGCCCACGGAAGTTTTTTCAGTTTAGAGAGTTGTGCTTTTCCTCATCCATCTCCTTCCTGTCATTTGAAGTCATTTGGGAATATGCTAGTACCGTAGGACCAGTTATTCCAGCATCATAATCATCCTGTCACCAAATCCGGATGGACGAGTGTGTCTGGACTAGATGCTGTTTTTAAGCTTGAGTGTCTGTTTCTGTCGACAGTTCTGGAGATCCTGCAGTTGGTGAACCACAGAGACCTCCTGCTGGCCGACACTCACATTCAGGAGCTAGAGCGAGAGTGCCAGCTGCTGTCCATGCTGCCACCAACATCGACCCCAACCCTCACTCCCACTCAAAGCCCAAGCACACCTCCCTGCTGGATTCCTCTATCATCCCCCTCCCTAGATGATTCCCACAGCTCCAACGCCACGCTGGACTCCGGAAAGAGGAAGGCCAAGGACGTGGAGCTGCTGTACGAGGCCTTGCAGAGGGAGATGTGGGACGTGGTGCGAGAGTCCCTCCGCCAGCCCAGCGCCGGGCCCAACCTCGGCCTGGTGGTCCTCGTCATCCAGCAGGAGGAGCATGCTGATGCGACCTGGGCTCTACGGGAAGAGACCAAGCCAGAGAGGGAGCCCCCCCACATCCAGCCCAGCCAGCGCCCCCGCCAGCTGAAGCTGAAGTGGAGGCAGGCGGTGGCAGAAGCTGCAGACTGGAGCCTGCCGCAGCAGGTGGACACTCAGGCGGGCCAGCTGGCCTACTACCTGGAGCGGCTGAGGAGCCGCATGGTGGACGACCTGGACGCTGCCAGGAGGAACGCCATTTCCATTTACCCCGAAGAATTTGCTGCCTTCCAGGTTTACGTGGAGAGTTACCATCAAGCTACCGCCAAACGCCTTCGGGTCATCACCAGTGGGCCGCTGCAGATCACAGACGTGTATTCGTTACTGGATTGGTTCTACAACACCTACAACAGGTACCTGATGAACATGCAGACAAGTGTGAAACTTGTTCATCAAATGGTCCTCTCATATGAGTCTCTTTCATTAAGGGACGTTTTGGGAACCATCGGCGCCAGCGGAAACATTAACTATGCTGCACTGGATCCTGTTCTCCCTCAGGAGACGGTGGACCGCCTGGAGCGAGACTGCATCAACATAGTGAAGGTAAAGAGGGGTTCTCAGAAGCACAACCTTGTGTTTGTGCAGAGGTCTCACACTGTGAGTGGAAGACAGTTGTCCTGTAAAGGTAGAAATCCCTTAAAGCAATGTGGTGTCTGCACTTTGGAAACGGCTTGTTGAAGTCCTCTGAAGATGGTCAGGTACCAGGACAGATGACTAGAAAGAACCTGCTGAGAAAAAGTTCTGAAGATGTCATCTCTTCAACAAGAGAATGGGACGTCAGGAAAGTCCCTCTGTCCCATTTGTTTAGTTCCATCTTTGCCCCTGAGGCTTCTAAGTGTCTGAACCCACCAGATTCAGGTGATCTGGTGTGGAGATTTCAGGAAAACGCATGGGACCATGGTCACTGCAGTGTTCCTCAGGACCTGGAAATGCCCACCCCCTTTTTTTAGGGAAAAGAGGTTACGGTGATTGTTGACTGTAGACAGTTGTAGTGAGGTATGAAACTTTCATTAGTGTTGCTGCTTTGTTGTTCAGTAAGAAACACACACTACTCTGATGGTTGGACCTCTGTAATCATGGTCCAGGGATTGGCAACTCCAATTCTCGAGGGCTGCAAGCCCTACTCATGATCTGGTTCAGGTGTGTCCAGCCAAGGTATGTTGAAAGACATGGAGGAATGTGGCCCTCGAGGCCTGGAGTTGCCTGTCCCTGTCATAGTAGGAAATTATAGCCTTGTAAAACGAGAGTACTGACACATGAGGGCCTCCAGGCCAGGTTAAACTCTGACCATTCCAAACTCTGCTTTCAGGGAAAAGTAACAAACGAACTGGCCCAGATTCTGGATGAGGAGGAGAGGCGGTGGGCCCAGACGCTGCACATCGAGGAGTACCAGTCCCACCTGGCACGCTCAGTCATCCAGGTACAACATCGCGGCTGTCTGGAAACGTCTCCTCTCAGGAGGGTTGGTTCTCAGTGCTCTCTTTTGTGCTTGCAGAGGCTGAAGGAGGACTTGGATCGATCCACATCTGTGAGCCAGTTCCTTGGAGCCAGAGTGGCTCGCTGCAGTCTCATTGGTCTGGCTGACTTTCTGTACAAGTGAGTGAATGTCAGCAGGGAAACGGGAACTGAAAGGTTCTATCAGTTCTGAGGTCAACCCTAAATGAAATCATGAAAGTTGCTCCTCAGGAGGTCACAATTAATTGACCATAATTTTTTTTCTAGATCTGTCAGAAATTTGTTGCTTTATGAACTCAGAAGTGGCTCTGTTTGCAGCAGTGGGTCTCCGATGTGAGCTGAGTTCTCACTAAACCTTATTATCAATCCACCAGTTTCCAGAGGAAAGTGGAGATCTTCCACAACACCCAGGCTGAGTTTGGAGACCGAGGGGATGGCTATGTCTCCAGGACCATAGCTCTGGCTAACTGCTGTCCTCCACTCAGGTAGGAGATCAGAATCTGGAGACATGGAAAATGGTTGCACAAAGCTTTAGATGATTTTCTGTTGTGTTCTTCAGGTCGTTCGTGGAGCGCTGCAGGGAGTGTGACCCCCAGGGGAGCGATGAGTCGGCCCAGAAAGCCGACTCCTCCCTGGATAGAGTCATCAAGCAGTCAGTGAGGGTGCTGGTTGACAAGCTGTTTGAGCAGATCAGAGTGAGTCGTCCATCTCAGATACTTTTCTTTTTTAACACGTTTTTTAAAGATCAGTGTTTAAAACAAATGAGTGGCAGGATGGCTCAGCGGGCTGGGTTTAGGGCTACCATGCAGGAAACCCAAGTTCAATTCCCAGAGCATTGAGATTCCCATTGTGTTTAATCCAGTGTGAGTCTTTTGTCAAGACCCTTGACACTGCTGCATGACTGGGACCCCTTGTGCCTTGCAAAGACAAGGTTGAGCCAGGAAAGACTAAAGATTATCTGCCAAATAAACAGTGCAAAACTGTGGCAACCCCCTTGTTGTGAACAACAATGTTTACAACAAAAGTGGATGTCAGTTCCAGGGCAGGAGGTCTCCTGCTGGTGGTAAATGAAGGAGCTGGATCATAAACTGATCAAAGATTTAATAAAGAGCTGGGTGATTTGGATTTAGGCTATAGTAGTTAGCATTGTTGCCTCACAGCAAGACATTTGTAATTCAAATCCCAATATGTATGGGTTTTCTCAGAGCATGTCCAAAAACAAAAATTAGTGACTCTAAATCAGGGGTCCCCAAACTTTTTCTTGTGGGGGTCACATAACTGTTTTCTTCTCTGGGGTCGAGGTCAGTTTGTAGGCTAAGAGAAAAAGTGTAACAATCACAGCCTAAACGTAAACATTTACGTCTTTCCAGAAAGTCACACATGGCCAATGTTTTTTGGTACCCAAAAACTAAATTACACTCACAACAATTTCAGTAATCTTGGTATAAAATCCTCAACTTGTTCAGGACATTACTGCTTGTACTTTTGGTATTTATAAACGTCATAGTTTTTGAAATAATGAGCAAAATATGCCCCATAGGAAATGAATGAGAAACTGCTCTAATCCTTCTAAAATGTTGTGTTCTTTGAAACTTTTCTGCAAACTTTCAACAAAAGACAGAACTTTAAAATGTTCAGCAACCACTGGGCTGTTAGGATAATTTGGCATTTAGCTTTTATTTTAGCAACATGCTAGCTATTTTTGGATAATTTAGACAAAATGCTAAAATATTGGCAAAATTAGACATTTTTCAGTTTTTTACGTTAGTTTGGAGTTTAGCTAATATTTTAGCATTATGCTAGCTGTTTTTGGCTAATTTAGACATTTTTCCAGTTTTTTAGACTAATTTAGAGTTTAGTTAATATTTTGACAATATGCTAGCTGTTTTGGCAAAATTGAATATTTTCCTTTTTTTGGTAATTTGGCATTTAGGTAATATTTTGTTAAGCTTTTGGATTCAGAATTTTCAGCTATCAGCTTCAGCATTTTTAGTTATCAGTTTCAACATCTTCAGCAGTCACATTCAGCTTACAGTATTCACACCACCATTATCACAGATAATGCCATTTATATAGTTAAATTCTTTAATTTTTAACAAAAAAAATATTCCTAAAACATTTTAAAATACAAACCAATACATAGTCTATCCTAAATGGACACACGTGCCACTTTTCTCCTTCAGAATCTGCTGGAATTACATTTATCGTGTCAACGGTTGAAAACTTAAAGATTTTGTGTTTAAGAGGTGATGCCTCAGGTGTTAAAGGGTTAAAGAATTGTAAAGTTCTTCTTGTCTCTCTAAACTTTCCTTTTGTTGCATGGTTTGTTTGGTGATGCATAAAGAAACCCCTTAGATTGAAGGAATAAAACCTTAAAGGCTTAAAAACTTAATAAAAACGCTCTGAAAGACACACCAGGCACAGAAAGTGATGTTCTCTGATGTGTTGCCCCTGCAGCCTTTCTTTGACAAGCTCATCAAGAGGAAGTGGCTGAACAACACCGAAGCCTTTGAGGCCATTGAAGCCAGCATCAAACAACATTTCAAAAAGTTTAAGAGGATGGACCCCCCTCCTTATCAGGTAAAACTGACACGTTTGGGCATGTGACCGAGGCGGGCAGGCAAGTTCTCACTGCTGTGATGGGCAGGCGCTGGTGGGCGAGGTGCACCGGCGGGTTCTGGTGGAGTACGTCCGAGCCACCATGCGAGGTCGGGTCATCTGCACATCCTCCAAGATGAGGAAGAGGATGGCCTTCCGCCTGCAAGACGAAGCCAAGCAGCTGAAAGGGCTCTTCAGGGATCTGGTGAGCTTCTTCTACCACCACAAAACACCTCGAAGGAAGTTTTCTTTCTGTTACCAAAAGGCCCCTGGGACGTTTTTAAGGCAGCAAAAGTATAAACCAACTCCAAAGTGCTGAACCTTAAAAGCAGGAAATGCATTCTGGTGGCTGTGAGAAGAGCATGACCCCTGAACTTCCTGGGTCAGACAGTGTTGATGCAGGAGCGGGCCATGAAAAGTGGCTGCCATCAGTGAAATAGAGATGGATGAAGGGCGCTTACGTTAGCACTTGCCAAAAAGGGGAAGAGAGAGTAAAACAACTGAGGCAGTCGGCATGGCATTTGCCCCCTCTCTGTGTGCAAACTCAAACAAATGTCCGTCACCTCGGCTGACAACAGGAAGCTGCTGTGTTTGGAGGGAGCTTCCTGTTCCTGTCAGCTGGTCCACTTTGATGTGGCTCTGGGACGGCCTTGATGGCCTTGCTCGCCAAGGAGCAAGACGGAGCGCCTGTGGAAACGGCAACTTTGGGAAGGATGACTTTTTAATGGCAGTCAAAAACAGAAGTTGTTATTTTTAGTGGATGCCAAGGCAAATAATTTATCTTTCTTTCCTGAGTACATGAGGGGAAACAAAAAGTCGGAAAGCAGAGGTGGAGTTGTGTTTTTCACCGATGAATCAAGTGTTTGCCCTCTGGCCTCAGGCGTGCTCTCTGCTGCAACGCCTGACGTTTAAGCTGAAGCTGAATTTAGATTCTTGTTTTTGCACAATCAAAGACGTTTCCCTTCTCTCTGCACAAGGAGTCGGACTCCTCCTGGCTGGACAGCATCATCTGCCACATCGCTGACATCATCCTCCTGGAGGACACCCCGTCCATCCAGATGGAGGTGGCCGTCTTAGTGAAAGAGTTCCCAGATATCAGGTGAGGCGCCGGCCCTTACGCTCCCAGCTTTTTATGTTTACAGCTACACATGATGAAGTTATTTTTGGACTTCAATAAGGGGTCGTAGGAGGGTGGGGGTTGTTTGTGTACAGATTAGGACTCAGGTGGCAGCTTATCTTAGCATGTGACGCACAACCCTCTCAGGAGCAGACAGGAAGCTGCTGACAAGTACTTCCTGTTCCTGCCACCCTGAAGGAGACAGACTGGTGCCATGCTTGGAATTATAAAGTGGGAGGTGTTGATGAGGGGAGGAAACATAAGCACTTTAAGCACCAACGCAAGCCAGGCTGGTACTTGACCCCCCACCCCCAGCCCATTTTTGTTTACTGCATGGTATTTCAGAAGAGCAAGGTCTTTGAGATGGTTTAAGACTTCCCTTTGCTGCTAGAGCATCCTTTCATTCACACGTGCACATTTGAGCCTGCAGGCGCCGCGACACCCGTCCACTGCCTTTAATGAGGGGTGTCAAACTCAATCATACAAGGGGCCAAAAACACACCTTAGTTCGCAGGACAAACAGGTTAAACATTTATTGAACACTCAAAAACTACATGTTTGAAGCTTTAAAACTAACTTTTTAGCATAATTGTGAACTACATAAATAGCATAAATAGCAAACTATGAAATAAATAGTATTACTTGTGATAATGCTAGTATAAATGCTGTAAGCTGAATTTAGCTGCTGAAGATGCTGAAATTGATAGCTAAAAACACTGAAGCTGACAACTGAAAATGTTGAAGCAGATTGCCAGCTAAAATATCAAATTAACCAAAAAAATAGAGAAAAAAAATTAGGTTAGCCAAAATGTACCTGAAAAAAATAGCTAAACTTCAAAATAGCCTAAAAACTGAAAAAGCCTTAAGTATCCTAAAACAGCTAGCAAGTAAATATTATCCTAAATTCCAAAACAGCCTAAAAAACTTTTAAAAACAGCCTAAATTAGCCAAAACAGCTACCATGTAGCAGAAATATTAGCTAAAATACTAAAGAGCCGAAAAAACTTTAAAGAAAGCCTAAATTGGCAATACAGCTAGCATGTATATATTAGCCTAAACTCCAAAACAGCCTAAAAAAAACATTTAAAAAAAACCTAAATTAGCCAAATTTGCTAACATGTAGCGGAAATATTCACTAAACTCCAAAATAGCCTTAAAAACAAAAAAAAACCTCCTTAATAAGCCAAAACAGCTAGCATGTAGCAGGAATATTAGCTAAAGCATAAGCTAAAAATGAATGATTAAAAGGCATGAATATTATTCCAGAAAAAAACAACTAAAACCTTAAAAACCTTTAAAAAACCCTTAGAAATATATTTTGTCAAATTAGAAAACGGCACGAGATAACATCGGGCCATTAATAACAATAAAACAGAATGATTTGGAGAGCCGGATTTAATTATCTGGAGGGCCGGATCCGGCCCCCGGGCCTTGACTTTGACACATGGATGCTAAAGTTAAACATGAATTTGTGTTAAATATCTACAGGGGCCAAAGCATTGATTGACATGTAAATTCCTCTCAGAGAACCAGCCTCTGTGATAGAAAGTGGAGTAAAGCAGAGATCCTGGACCAGCTGACTCGACAGTGTTCTGGTGGATTCAGAGCTCAGCGTTGAGCAGGGCCACAGGAGCACAGGCACAAAGCTGGTTCTGGTCACTGGATGTGGTCCCTCTGCAGTTTGGAATGTGAGCCGGAACCAGAACTGAATCCAGGGGACTTTCAAAATAAAACTGAGAGTTCCTGAAGATCACCTTTGGATGAAAACAGTCACAGAATTTGGAGCTGCTGCTCCTTGAAACGTGACTTTCACTTCTGCTTTGAGGTTGGTTTGTAAACCAAGTCAAGCCCGGTCAGTTCACCAGGTAACTGGAGGTTAGACCTCCCAGTCTTCATGTCAGACAGTCCTGAAGTAAAACACTGAGTTTGGTTCAAAACCCCTTTTCTTGTCTGCACTTTAAAAACAAGCTGAGAAAAGTCAAACTTCAGAGTTTTGGATTATTTTGTATTTTGAATCTTTTATTACAACTTTGACTTGGGTTTTAAAACTTGAACATGCAGTGCAGACACTTGCCTAAGATTGTGTTTTTCTCAAGTTTTTTTTAGGTTTTAAGGAATTCATTGACTTATGTTCTGAAGAGAAAATACACTGCAATGGGGGTGTGGTCTTTCGATTGACATGGAGATTTTAATTATGACTGACCCATGAATTACATTAATAATAATTTGCATGACTCTTGAAAGAAGAGTTTGTTCTTCCTGCATTAGCATTGTCAATGGATGAGATTTACAGAAAGAGTGAAGTGTGACTGAGTTGATTAAAAACTACGACTGCAGGTTGTGTACAAATGTTGAATCCTCTGAAGAGCGTGGATCATTGAGAAGAACTCACAAAGCATTCTCTGGAAGGAAGGTGTGATCAATCTTACCGTCAACCTCATCTGACAGTCAGAGCTTCCAGAAACGCTTTGACTCACTCGGCTTCAACAGAACTCAGGGTCATGACAGTAGTGGCGCATTGACGACACTGAACAGAAGCATTTCCACTGAAACCTGGACTGACTCTCTTCCTCTTTGCATCCCTCCATCCCAAAGGAAGAGGCACATCTCCGCCCTGCTGAACATGCGCGGGATGGTGCGGCAGGCCGAGCGGCAGGAGATCCTCAACGTTGTCAAAGACTTTGAATGCAGCAGCGCCGCCGTGAGTCGAGACCACGCCTTCTTCTGCGAGATCCCCATCCCCCGAGAGGTCCACTGCATCAGCCTGGGGTTCCTGCGCTTCGCCATGAGCATCTCCAACTGGTTCTCGGAGCACCGGCCGAGGAGGCAGGCCAGATTGAGCGCCAGGACGGCGGCGCCTCCGCCCGAGAGCGCCGAGGAGCCGAGCAAACTTCACAGAGAAGAGTAGAGGGTGGAGGTCAGGGGGTGGTGTCAGCGCAGCAGTCACTATGAATGAAGATGCTGAAAACGAACATGCACCTTGAGCATTAAAGGAATGGTTGTCACTTCTTAAAGACATTTGTTCTCAGGTACTCTTCAAGCTTCTGTTTTCCTCTCCACAAATGTGATGCTATGCAGATCGAGGAAATCCAAAGCCAGAAAGTACTGGAGGAATCCACTTTTATTCCTCCATGTTGATGGTTTCATTGTGTGGTCTGCACATGTGTGCAAGAGTTCCTGATGTTTTGGACCACCACTGCTGTCTCTGCTGCAGCAGGTGGGCTGGGCCCTGCAGAACCCCTCCAGCACCGCTGTGTCACTCAGAGCGAGGCTTCAGACGACCCTGAAGCCAGCGCTGCTCTGAACTTATTCTGTCTTCCTGCTTTCTGCACTTTGCACGACAAATAAAGGACTACTAGCTTTTCCTCTTGAGAACATCCTACTTTGCCTGCATTCGCTCTGCCACCAGAGTGGCTCTAAAAATGTCCTGAACTGTGAAACAAACTGGATCCAGTGCTGGAAACGCAATAAAAGCCCATTGACTGGGTCGACTCGTTCAGGCTTTCTCCCACTTTTATGATGAATGTGGTGTAGAGAATGTAGAAGATCCTAACAGGCTGGACATAGTTGGACACCTGAGCTCCAGTGTTTATGTTTTTGATTTAATGTCATTTTTTAAATTGTTGACACGATCAACGTAATTCCAGCAGATTCTAAAGGAGAAAAGCGACTTGTGACACTTTTCTCCTTACAAGTGTCAAAGTCAAGGCCCGAGGGCCGGATCCGGCCCTCCAGATCATTTCATTTTATTGTTATTAACGGCCCGATATTATCTTGCGCTTATTTCTAACTTGTATAAGTTTGACAAAATATATTTGTATTGAGAGTAAAATATTGAAAGTTGTTTAAGGTTTAAGTTAATTTAGTCTGGAATAATATTCCTGCCTTTTTATTATTCATAATTATGTTAGGAAGTTACAGTTTTAAAGCTTTAAAATTTTACATTCTTCTACCTTTTTGGACTATTTTGGCATTTACTAAGATTATAGTTACTAAGCTTACAAAGATATATAAGCTAATATTTCAGACACATGATCGGTATTTTGGCTAATTTAGACTTTTTTTTAGGCTGTTTTGGAGTTAGGCTAATATTTACATGCTATCTGTTTTGACTAATTTAGGATTTTTTCAATTTTTTTTGGCTATTTAGAGTTTAGCTAATACTTTAGCTACCTGCTAGGTGTTTTGGCAAATTCCACTTTTTGTTTTAGGTGTTTTAGAATGTAGCTAATATGTAGGGTTTATGCCATCTTTTTTGGCTAATTTAGGCTTTTTTAAAAGTTTTTTTAGGCTGTTTTGGAGTTAGGCTAATATTTGCATTTAGCTTACATTTACATTTTGTGTTTAAGTCTCACTGGCGACGCCTCAGGTTAACATTGAAGGAGTTTCTGTATCGATTCATCCCCAGTAATCAGAAAATTGTGTTTATCAGGGTTGATTCAGGCGGATTTTGGGCTGACTAATTCCTGATAAACGACAAATTGTGTTTATCAGGAATGAGTCAGGCGGTTTTTCGGCTGACTCATCCCTGATAAACGGCAAATTGCGACCGTTCCTAAACGGACAGACACACTTTCTTTATGCCTTTTTTATTTATCTGAGGAACATGGCAGCTCTGTTCAGTAAACAGATCTACAGCACAGGACCCTGTGCCAGCTACTATTTGAGTCCTCGACCCTGAGGCCAACAACGGGATGGTTTCGATAAACAAAGCTTTCCTGTTGTCCGCTGAGGTGCCAACGGATGCTTTTATTGGAGCCAAGTTTACTTTAGGCCCTCGGAGGAAACTTCCCCTCGGCTGCAGCCGCAGAGCTTTTTCATGTCTGAGCTGCTCGTGAGCTTTTCAAAACAAAGGCGTCCTGGCTGAGCAGGGGTCAGGCTGCACACCGACCCGAGTTTTACCCGACTTTGAGCGGCGGCATGTTTTTTCAGATTCAGGAGTTTGTCACGTCATCCGTCAGGTGTGGCTGCCCCGCTTTCAAAGCCTCAGAGGCAGAAAGTGTTTCTTCCATTCCTTCAGGAGCTCTCCTTGTTATCCATGACAGCTCCCTGACCTCCGACTGCTCTGTACACTTGTTTGTGTTTTTACAATATGTTCCAAGAATTGTGGAACAGAACAGGAAGAACAATAAGTAAAGTTGGCATCAACCGCATGTTACCTTTGGCAGGATGGCCTCTGAATCCTATGCATACCGGAGAGCATTATCAGACATCCTTTAATATAGAGGGCCGCTCGGCGGATGCTGGGAGGCAGTTTTCCAAGTATTCCGAGTGGGGATTTACCATCCCTGACGGAGAAGGACAGGTCGGAGGGAGGGCCAAGCTCCTGGAGGTTTCCCTCGATCAAGCGGTCGAAGGTGGAACGACGTTCTGGATCACAATGCAGTCCCTGGGAAGCACTCCCCTGCTTCCTCTCATTAACACTGCTCTGCAATGGAAAATCCATCAGGCCGTGCTCGCTGTTTGTTTTCGGAAGCAAGCCGTGCCCTGTCTTTGTTCACACTCTCAAGCACTTTTCATGCCTCACTCTGCTCTGTTTGTTTTCTTTGCGCTGCTCTGGATGTTATTAAGAGCTCCAGAGGTTGCCTTGTGGCTGAGCGGGGCGCTCGGTTCAGGTCAGCGCCGAGAATGAGGGCTTATTTAGTCTAGACTAGATGTGTAAACGCACTTCTGCAGCTTCAAAGGACCGCAACGCATTCCGGAAAAACGTGTTGCAGGAAATAAGCTGAAAAGTCCCACTCCTTGCTTTCCTTTAAGAACAAAAATGCAGGTCAGAGTGTTTCTGGAAAGAGGAGAAAGTGAGAAAAAACCAGCAGAATTGGAGAACTGTTGACAATAATAGAGAAGACAGACCAGTCGTGTCAAAAGAGACCAAATGATAATGGATGGTGCTAAAAAGTGCCCACTCCGATCCTCTTTTGATCTAATATACACAACATTTTTAACAAACTAACTTTTCAACCTTTTACACAATCAACGTCATTTCAGTAGAGTGTGAATCTGAATCTGAAGGAGAAAAGCGGCGATGATCATGCTAAGAGTTAAAAAAAATAAGTATGATGCTCCAGTTTTTAGCCAAAATTTACAAAAACTGTTTTTTATTCGACTTTTTAGAACAAAGTTTCTGCAGAACGAAAGGATTTCATCAGAAATGCGGATGTCCCATCATCCCTTTTTTGTTTTTGCACTCTGTCTCACCACTTTACTGCCCCTCACAACCTAACATTACTGGTGCAACAAAAACGGCGAGCAAAATTAGATCTATCCAGCTGCAACGTTTGGAGCCAGATGTCACTCAGACAAGAAAAACAGGTAATGTTATATATCTAGTTCATAAATATGTTAAAAAATTGCGGTTTTAAAGTTTAAAAGATGTAGTTTTAGAGTGTTCATTAGATGTTTATCCTGTTCAGCGACCTAAGGTGTGATTTGGATTTTGGCCTCTTGTGTGATTGAGTTTGACACTCCTGGCCTAAAGGGACATAAAAGTAATAATAATAATAATAATAATAATAATAATAATAATAATAATAATAATTAAAGTAAAAAAATAAATAAAAAAATTCCAAAAATACTTAAGGGCTCTGTTAAAAAATAAGTTCTGGTTACTTATTTTTTCTAAAAAATGAAAGTATATATAAAAAAACGTATTTCCGGTGCACATCTGTTACTAACCAGAATTACTTTCTTTAATTATTTCAAATTTTTTTTGGGGGGGGGGGGTGTACATCATTCCTTTTCTTAAATTTCCCTTTAGGGGCTCCGTTCCTTTTGGAATAATACACACAGTCAATATTTTTAAAAACATTTTCTAATTGTTTCCCACCGTTTCGTTGAGGAGGCAGTTAAAGGGTTAAATAACTTTCAATATTTTACTCTCCATAAAAATATATTTTGTCGAAATTATTCAAGTTAGAAATGAGCGCAAGATAACATCGAACCATCAACAACAATAAAATAAAACGATCTGGAGGGCCGGATCCGGCCCCCGGGCCTTGACTTTCACACCTCATCTACATGAATGAATTGGGAAGGAAGGAAACTTGTGGCTTGCCGTAGTTTCTTTTCTGTCACCAATAAGGTCTATATCCAGTTTTGTTTTTTCGTCTGCTCCTGATTTACAGCTATTTAAATACTCAGAAATGCTATTTTGAGATACATTTTCTGTAAACATGTTCTTTATGATCAGAAAAATGCCACAAGAACATGTTCTAAGCAGTATTTTCATCAGAGTGGGTCATTAATCCTACAGAATCTAAAGAGGTTCTGGTTCTGCTGGTGTTCCACAACAAATCCTCCTTCCTGCAGCAACAGGAAGAGCTTTCTTTTCCTGAGGACAAACTGACACTTTTCTTCCTTTTCAGTGAAACCCTGCAATAAATAACCTAAACATCCGAACTAAGTTACAATTCAAATAGATTAATAATTACAAATATAATTGTAATAAAAAGGAAGTTATAAGAGAATAAAAACATGCAGACAGTTATAATTAGATAAGTTTGACTGGATTCATTGTTTCAGGCCTTGAGTAGTTACAGCTTCATTTTGTTGTTTGTTGCTTTTAAGAACACAAGAAATAATTTACAAAAGAAAAAGAAATCTTTGCACACTGAGAGAAAAAACACAGAAAATCTCCAAGGATTTGTCTTCTCTCATTTTGTTATGAAAAACATGATGAATTAATCAGACATGAATGAATTATTATTTTAAAAACAATGTTATTTACAAGTTCTCTACGTTTTAAACCGAATATTTAACCTGCAAAGCGTAGGTCATTTAAATGAAGGAGTTCTCCAGACTCACCTCTGAGGAAGATCAACCAGACTCTGATTTAATCTATTATTAAAACACAACAAACATTTATGTTGTAAAAACCTTCAAAGGGTCTGAAGCTGCTGCCACAGCTAAAAGAAAACTGCAATAAACTTTAGTAATTTATAATAAAATATATTATAAATTTTTAATTTATAATTTTCCCTGTTTCTGTAAAAAACAGTTTTACTTAAATTCGTTTAATTTGTGACTTTCGTTTCCATATTGTTTACTTTACTGTCATACTTTTCTTTTCTGTTTTTTTCTCTTACTGCACTTTTGTTTCTTCAACAGCCTCCTTTTGAAAGTGTATTTTTAAAGTTTGTTTTATTCAAACTGGAATAAAACAGAAAAAAACTCAGATTTCTTTGGTTGGGTTGGTAAAGGGTAAAACTCACTCTTTAGATGAAAAAAAGTAATAATACTATAATAAGTGTTTAAATAAATGAAGTAAGCTGAATTACGTGTTTTCAAGCTTCTCCATCTTCTGTAGGGACATCCAGTCAAACTGATGGGGGCGGAGCTGCTAGCTGGACGTTGCAAAACGGATTTTTAAGAAAACTTTATTCCGCAAAATAATTTTAGTTTAATAAAACAAATGACTAAATGACTAGAATTTTTTTTATTTTATTTCTCGTATCATTAGTACATATACTTTAATATGTGTTTTAGTGCTGGGCGGATCGATCCAAAATCCCGATAGTATCGATGTCAAGTTGATATCGGATTGTTGTTGACACAGATATCCATATTTCTGCTCTTGTTTGAATCTTTTCTGTATCAGCATGAAGGAGTCTCTGTCTCTCCACTCTCTGCAGTCCCTGTTCTATTTTCACTCTATTTAAACGCTGAGTTCTGTTTGAAAAGTTACTTTTTCACCTGTTTTTATTGTTC
>NC_050525.1:5837894-5838092 GCF_002922805.2 Oryzias melastigma | reverse complement strand
GTTCCACCTTCTGGGTCTGCTAAGCTTAGCTCTGCCATCATGACATTTTCTTTTAAATTGAAAATTTTGTCCTAATTCTGTTTTTATCTTTAACAAGTAATTAAAATGGGGAAACTTACAAAAAAACATTGACTGTAATTAAAAACAATTGAGATTTTGAGGTTCATGCCAGATCCAACGCATTAATGAAATATATCC
>NC_050525.1:5813911-5837818 GCF_002922805.2 Oryzias melastigma | reverse complement strand
GTCACATTTACCAAATGTATTTATTTACTGGTTTATTTCTCAGGGACAGAACATTAAAAGCATAAACTCAATGTATCAGAATTAGCGTAGAGGATATTTTTCATCTGTGTAAAGGGGGCCCGCCTTGTTTACTGGACTCTGTCACACAGAACGCTGATGAGCAGAACAAATGTCAGAGGAAAGTAATCAAATAAAATGAATTCATCACAGAGATTTAGGAGTGCTGACTGAATGTGATCAAGTAAATGTTAAAATATGGTGTAGTAGGAATTCTTTTTACATAATGTTCCTAAAATGTGAGTTGATTGTCACATCCATGTCTTGTGTTGCATAAAATGTAACTTGTTTTGTTATTTATGACATAATTGTTGAACTACTATATGTATGAACTACATATATAGCATCTCCTGTGATAATGCTAGTGTGAATGCTGTAAGCTGAATTTGGCTGCTGAAGATGCTGAAATTGATACATGAAAACGCTGAAGTTGATAGCTAGCTAAAATATTAGCTAAATGCCAAATCAGCCTAAAAAACTTTTAAAAAACAACTTAGGTTTACCAAAACAGCTAGCATGTAGCAGAAAGGACTAGCCAAACTTCACAATAGCCTAAAAAAACTGAAAAAAGCCTAAATTAGCCAAAACAGCTAGTGTGCAAATATTAGCCTAACTCCAAAATAGATAGCATGTAGCTGAAAAAAATAACTAAACTTCAAAGCAGCCTAAAAAACAAACAAACCAGAAAACCTAAATAAGCCAGAACAGCTGGAATGTAGCTGAAATGTTAGTTTAACTCTAAAATAGCCTTAAAAATTAACTGAAAAAGCCCAAAATAGAGAAAAAAGGTAGTGTGTAAATATTAGCCCAACTCTTAAATAGATTGTAGCTGAAAAAAATAGCTAAACTTCAAAACAGCCTGAAAAAGAAAAAGAAAAAAAAAACGAAATTAGCCATACCAGCTAGCATGTAGCTGAAATATTAGCTAAACATCAAAATAGCCTAAAAATCTTAGTAAATGCCAAAATAGTCCAAAAATCTAGCAGAATGACAATTTTTAAAACATTAAAACAGTAACCTCTTACATAATTATGCATAATAAAAAAGCAGGAATGTTATTAGTAGGGGTGGGATTATATAAATTCACTTCTTTCCACTCCTTTTCAAGCAATCAATCAAACTCGACTGACTTTAGTTAATTATCACAAAAAATGAATAAACCAAATGTGACATAAGTGTGTTTTATTTTCATTTTCTATTTTCTAATCAATGCATTTAATTGTTTCTGTAATGAGTTTGAAATAATTGTGTGTTTTCTCCTGTGTTTTTCAATCTATGTTGAAATAAACCAATCAATCAATCAATCAATCAATTATTCCAGAATAAATCAACTTAAAGCTGAAATAACTTTCAATATTTTACTCTCCATAAAAATATATTTTGTCAAAATGATACAAGTTAGAAATGAGTGAAAGATAAAATCAGGCCATTAATAACAATAAATAAAATGATCTGGAGGGCCGGATAGAACTACCCAGAGGGCCGGATCTGGCCCCCGGGCCTTGACTTTGACACATGTTCTAAAATAATTTTGTCATCATCCACGTTTTTGGTGGAAACAAGAAGAAGATACCAATTGTTCCCCGTCACATTGCATAATGGGTCAGGAAGTGCAGGTTCTGACATGACCCGCGGGCCTGCAGAATGTGCTGTCCGTCAGGACGGCTGTCCACTTGAACTAAACAATGGTGTGCTTCGTCACTGCTGATGGGATATCCTGATTTATGTTATCTGAGCAGATCCATCAAGTGGATCTTTATTTAGCAACCAGGAGGAGGAGGGCCCTGCCCCCTGTGCCGCTCAAGTCCAGATCAAGCTGTGCAGACACGTCAACTTGTTTGTGCGGTGGAATGGCGGGATCGTTCTCAGGCTGCTGGAGGCGGGAGGAAGTGAAAGCTGAGCGTTATCTAAAGTAAACGTTCTCTCTGTCGTTACGCTTTTGTCTTTTTAGCGTAATGCATCATAATGAATTCCTTCAGAGTTGATTAATCGGGTTGGTGCTGTCTGCACGGATATAAATATTTTCTCAGGTCCGTTCTGGCCTGATGCCACTCACAGTGTAAACATCCCAACCTGTGGTGGTATTTGTTTTCCTTTGTTTAAAATATTTTGACGTCTCTATAATAGTGAGAAGAAAACAGGAGGAGACTTTGTTGGGCCTGATTGTCTGTATTTATGCGAGCACATCCTCCGGCCTCACAGACGTGACCTCACTGCAGCATCCTCACCTGTCAGGCGGAATGAGGCGAGGCCACGGCTGACCTCTGACCTGCAGGCTGTCGTCCCTCACAGAGGCCTCAGAGTCATCTAAGAGCTCTCTAAGAGCTCCAGTCTGTCTTCAGTCGGAGAGCCAGGAGTGTTGCTGCAGCTTTGTTACAGTCCTGTCTCCTTAGTTTGAACAGTAGTCCAGCCAGTAAAGCCAATTGGGCCTTAAAAGTGGACAGAAATGTGAACCCCACATGGGTTTGTCCACAGTGTCTGTGGCAGTGTCACCTGTGATCGGCTAAAGTGGCCACTCAGTGGGTAGGCTCTATGCTATGCTATTCAGCTGCCTGGTGGACAGCGGAGCTCCTTAGCTTACTACAGTGAAGCTTGCTAGCTTGCTACGCCGGAGCTTACAAGCTCAATACACCAGAGCTCCCCAGCTTGCTACAGATGAGGTCACTAGCTTGCTAGAGATGAGTTCACTAGCATCCTTCAGCTCCCTAGCTTGTTACAGTAAAGCTCGCTAGCTTGCTACAGTGGTGCTTTCTAGCTCGATACACCGGAGCCTGCTAGCTTGCTCCAGAGGAGCTTGCTAGCTTGCTAGAGATGAGCTCACTAGCATCTTTCCGCTCCCTAGCTCGATACACCGGAGCCTGCTACCTTGCTACAGCAAAGCTCGCTAGCTTGATATAGATGAGCTCACTACCATGCTTCAGTGGAGCTTGGTAGGTCGATACAGCGGAGCTCGCTACCATACTACAGCTGAGTTTTCTAGCTCGATACAAGCTCGAATGATGTATGTTTGCATGAGCCAGTTCTACTGCAGCAATTTCAGGCGAGTATTGCTTTTACTTCTCCCATCCTACCACTGAGATGTCGTCATTTAAGCCCCCCCTCCACACCTCCAGTCTCTCTGCTGCTGTTTCTGGGGATTCGTTTATCAAATATTTATTATTTTGGATATTAATCCGAAAATTGAAACTCATAAGTTGTTCCGTATTGGATAGTTGTCTCATGGACTAATTTTGCTGCGTTCTAATAATGTTTCTCAACGATATTTTAAAAAATTTCTGCGAGGTATTTCGAGTTCTTCAAACAACATTAGTGTTACCCCAATCCATTTTTAGTGCCTAATTTGAATCCTCCGTCTGCATATCATTACCTGTATGGCTTTTCTTGGGATGCTGCTTTCTGTGTTATTCCTGGGAGATCTGGAAAAAAAGGCAAAAACAAGAAAAATAGTGGTAGAAGACAAGGAGGGGACAAATCTTCTAGTTCAGGGTGTCAAACTCAATCACACAAGGGGCCAAAATCCAAAACACACTTTAGGTCGCGGGCCGAACAGGATAAACATTTATTAAACACTCTGAAACTACATTTTTAAAACTTTAAAACCGTAGCTTTATACCATAATTGTGAACTAGATATGTAGCAGTTACCTGTGATAATGCTAGTGTGAATGCTGTAAGCTGAATTTGGCTGCTGAAGATGCTGAAATTGTTAGCTGAAAATGCTGAAGCTGATAACCAGCTAAAATATTAGTTAAATGCCAAAATTTGTCTAAAAAACAAAAAAAAGAAAAACTTAGGTTAGCTAAAACAGCTAGCATGTAGCTGAAAAGATAGCTAAACTTCAAGATATCCCCAAAAAACTGGAAAACAAGCCTAAATTAGCCAAAACAGCTAGCGTGCAAATATTAGCCTAACTCCAAAACAGCCTAAAACTTAAAAAAAAAAAAAAGTTAGCCATACCAGCTATGTAGCTGAAGTACTAGTTAAACTTCAAAATAGTCTAAAAACTCTTAATGAATACCAAAATAGTCCAAAAGCTGGCTGAATGCCTATTTTTAAAACTTAAAAAACATTACTTTTTAGCATAATTATGAATTATTAAAAGGCAGGAATATTATTCCACAATAAATCCAATTAAACCTTAAATAATTTTGCCTTTTTTATTTAAATTAATTTTACTCTCCATAAAAATATATTTTGTTATAATTATACAAGTTAGAAATAAGTACAAGATAACATCGGGTCATTAATAACAATTAAATAGGGCCGGATAGAATTACCCGGAGGGCCGGATCTGGCTCCTGGGCCTTGACTTTGACACATGTGTACTAGTTCAATGTCCTCATCAATGTGGAATTTCTGCCGTGCATCGTTTTGTTTCAGCCGTGAGATTTCAGCTTGTTCATCAAGGAAGCATCAGAACATTTGGTGACAGCTGAAAATATCCTGAAACGTTTCCTAGTGACTGAGTGTTCGTGCCTGCTGTGGTTTCATCCAAACAATGGTGGAGAAGCTGAAAGTTTGAGGAGAAGCCTCCCCCGCTTTGTTTTGCTGTGAGTCTCCGTACCTGCCAGTAACACGTCTGTTTTACTGCTAACAAGAAATTTATCGACTCAGGCTATTTGCAAGAACGGAAACTACTTTGCATCGCAAGGAATAAGTCTAGAGCAACACAATGGTTCACTCATGAAATATAGCGGACGGGTCTCACCTTTGGCTCCCTGTGCCTTCTCCCCCGGCTTATTTACGTAAGCAGGTTGTGTCCTGAACCCCATCAGGAAGAGGTGTTGCAGGAAACCCAGATCTGACAGAGGAGTCAGAGTAAACTCACAACATTAGACCCCAAAAGGCTGTTTATCTGATCGCAGGGGGAGGTGAATGAAAGGGTAAACACAAGTGTGACCTGTGCACCACAATCCCCAGGGAGCCCAAATTCACTTGGCTATATTTAATTGGCAGTTGGATTGTTTTTAATGTTCCGCTCGGTACATCTACAGGCAACAGCTGGATGCACTGAAGTGTTCTTAGTGTTCCTTCAGCACTGAGAACGTCATACGCTTTACAGAGACGAAAAATCAAAACAGTCCTTTTAAAGACAGCAGACGAACAAATGAGGATCCAGGCTGTAAAAAATGTAGAACAGAGGTGTCAAACTCAATCACACGAGGGGCAGAATACAAAACACACCTTAGGTCACCGGCTAAACAGGATAAACATTTAGTGAACACTGTAAAACTAAATTTTTAAAACTTTTAAAAATTTTTAACATAATTGTGAACTAGATATATAGCATTACTTGTGATAATGCTAGTATGAATGCTGTAAGCTGAATTTGGCTGCTGAAGATGCTGAAATTGATAGCTGAAGTTGCTGAAGCTGATAGGCAGGTATAATATTAGCTAAATGCCAAATCAGCCTAAAAGAACTAAAAAAAAAAAAAAAAAACTTAGGTTAGCCAAAATAGCTAGTATGTAGCTGAAAAAATAGCTAAACTTCAAAACATCCTGAAAAACTGGAAAAAGCCTAAGTTTGCCAAAATAGCTAGCATGGACCTGAAAATTGGCAAAACTCCAAATCAGACTAAAAACCAAAAGAAAGGCCAAAAATTACCTAGAACAGCTAACATGTAGCTGAAAAAATAGCTAAACTTAAAAATGTGCTGAAAAACTGAAAAAAAGCCTAAATAAGCCAAAAAAAACTGGTGTCTAAATATTCGCCAAACTTCAAAACACACTAACGAAACGCTAAAAAAATTACTCAAAACAGCTAGAATTTAGCTGAAGTATTAACTAAACTCCAAAAAGCCTAAATTAACTTTTAAAAACTCACAATTAGCCAGAACAGTTAGCATGTAGCTGAAATATTAGCAGCTAAACATCAAAATAGCCTAAAAAATCTTAATTGCCAAAATAGTCAAAAAATCTAGCACAATGCTAATTTTAAAACTTTAAAACCATAACTTTTTAACATAATTATGAATAATAAAAATGCAGGAATATTATTCCAGAATAAATCAAATTAAACATTAAATAATTTTTAATATTTTACTCTCTGTAAAAATATATTTAGTCAAAATACAAGTTCGAAATGAGCCCGTCATGACGTCCTTACATTCTGATAAGACGGAACGCAGTGGTGACCCCAAAACTGTGAGCAATATGTCAGTTAATGCAGACCTAACTTCAGTATTTCACCACATTATTGTGCTAACTGTGTTTGAATGAAGACCTCTGCAGAGTTATGAGAGCTGCCTCACATCTTTGGGAGAGTAAGGACGGTTTACCTCCACTGTTACCACTCTTTGTGATAATTGTTATTAAATATGTGGAAGTCCTGACATTTATTCTCATGTTTCTCTGTCAATTATTCTAAACCAAAAAGATTCTAAAAACCTTCTTTGGATTTTTTAATTCTGTTATTTGGAAAGAAAATGAAATTGATTCATTAAGCGATAAATCTGACTTTACATTCCAGCTGTTGCCCCGAACTTCTGTAGTGCAACTACAATTAAGTGAGTTATTTTTTAACAACTTATTTGCTTACATCTGAAGAAGCATCTGCTCTATCTGGTCCGTATAGTTAAAAACTGATGACAGAAGCCTCACTTTTGGGCTGGCTAATTATTGTTGATTTGGTTGATTGTGGATTTTTAGGGGGGGGGGGGGTAATTGCATTTCTTGCCCCTTGCTTGTATATTCGGTCTTGCAGTGGAGCTTTTTCCGAATGAGTGGAGTTTATAGCTCCAACCAGCAGCTTCTGTCATGGTCCTTCACACAGTCAGAGGTGAATCCTCTTCCTCTTCTCACCTCTGATGATGCTCCATGGATGAACCTGCTCCCTAAAGTATCTGAGAACAGGGAAGCAGCTCACAGGCGAAATAAACAGCAGTAGAATGAAGATTTCCAGAACTTTTTTTAAAATACGGACCATCTGCAAGTCACAGACCTTCTTAGAGTGATAACTAATCTTTCAACTTGCATGGGTTTTGTTGGGAACGACAGATGGGGAAATGTCTCCCTCTAGTGATCTGTTTTTGTCATTACACGAACCTGAAATTGGAAAAAAAATTAAAAAAAACAACAACTTTATAAATCCTCTGACTTTGCTTGAATATTTTCTGTTCTAAAATGTACTTGTTTTTTCATGGGTCAGTTTTTTTTTTATTATCTTAAAAATGTTTCTCACTTTTATCCCAATCGTGTTATTTTAAAAATTGTATATTTATGTTTTCTGCTGTTAATTTGATGTTGTTGCTTTTTTTATACAAACTTGTGAACTACTAATATATGTATTGCCACTTTTTTCTTTCAAAACTTTTTTATATACATGTCTATATGTTTTATATGTTTGATTCTTTCGAGTGGGGGGGCTTTTTTTGTTTTTTTGTCTCTCCCTGTACGGTACTTGACTTTCTTTTTATGAATCCTTTTTATGTATTTTATTTGTGCTAAATCATAAACAAACAAAGTAATCACATTTTTAATCTGCGTGTCTTACATTCAGGGTTTATATTTAAAATACATTACTTTTAACAGTGCTTTTTATTTAAAACAAAAAAGAACATTTGATGAGCATAACCCAGATTTTAAGTACAAACTGTAAATAATTGATTTCTTTGAGCTGTTTATATTATTATCTCCTTAATATTTCACATTAGTCTCTTAATGTTTCTTGTCAATTTAATATTTGCCCCAAAATAAAAGTGAAAATTATTGATAGATACGTTTTAGTGAGGTTAGGATGGTTAACGTTGGATTTTTAAGCAGATTAGATCTCAAGTTTGTGAGTACATAGTTATCATCCTCAAATCATTCACATCTCTGAGTGAGAGTGATTCCTGCTGGGTCGTCTGTCCTCCTGCTCCTGGTCGTGGACTGCACTTCTGCTTCATCTTGACCAGTGTTGGGACTAACGCCGTTTAAGTATAACGGCGTTACTAACGGCGTTATAAATCAAGTAATTTAGTAATCTAACTAATTACTTTCATCCTCACTGTAACGCCGTTATAGTTACTTCGTGTAAATCGCGGCGCGTTACTTCAAAGTTTGATGATCTTGCTGGAGCTGGGCGCTTCGCACCCGAAAGTTGCTTGTGTTGCGCGCCCCAAGTTGCATCAAGATACATGAGAAAATCCGGTTTCTTTTCAAAATATAACCAGTTTTTCACAATACAATGCCACGATTGACAAATGTGATCATGTTTTTGTGTCTAAACAGGCGGTAGACACGGATATAAACATTACAATCACAACACAAACGTGCGCGCGCGAGCACAGAGACACACAAAACAGACAGGCACGCACACTTTTTTTTCTTTTTTCACAGACACGTACACACGCAGATCAACGTGGATAGACTCCGGTGCGGAGTGAGGAGTTTCGGGAGTTAATAAAACGACAACAGAGAGACAGAGAGCAGCTCATCTTAGCAGAAACGGGGTAATATTTATAAAACACACAACACAGACAGACACGAGCGCGCACAGATCAACGCAGTGAGCAGACTCCGGAGCGAGTGGGCGGGGCTGCGGGATTTTGGGAGAGAAAAAAGAGATGCAGAGAGCTGCTCCTCTTAGCAGAAATATGGGTTAATAATTGTAGTTTATTAATTTATTATTGTTTTGCACTTTCAGTTTTTTAAGCCATTTTGTTTAATTATAGTTGTAGGTAAGATACTTGAAGTATGTTAATAGTTGAAACGTTTACCTTTTTTGTGTGAAGTTACATTTTTTATATACCACTTGTTGCAGTGTTTTGTGTGATAATTCTGACAAATAAATATTGAAAATTCTTTCCCTAAACCCTCTCTCATGTGTATCCTAAACTTAGACAATATGACTCCATTGGAAAACTATACCAGTATACTATTGTCGGTTATCATCTATTATTGAATGTAAATTATTTTTTTTATTTGTAATGCAGGAAAAAATACAAAATATTACCATATTTAAAGAGTAATTTAAAACGAGTTACTTTTCCAAGTAACTAATTACTTTGAAGATGCAGTAATTGAGTTACTAACTCAATTACTTTTTGGGAGAAGTAACTAGTAACTATAACTAATTACTTTTTTGAAGTGAGATGCCCAACACTGATCTTGACTATGGACTTCATCATCACTCGTCCCTCAGCTCTATATGAATGAACTCTTAGATTCGTAGTTGTAGAAGCTAATCTTTCTTTAACTGTTCTGGTATCGCCTGTCCGTCCTGGGATAGGATCTCTCCTTCATGTGGGAATCCCTAAGGTTTCTTCTTTTTTTCCTGACTCAGGTTTTTTAGGAGTTTTTCCTTACCGGGAGGGAGGGTCTAAGGGCAGGGATAACCAGTTTATGTAGTCTGTTTAGTTTTTAACAATTGTTTATATTTTGAAGCCCAATGAGGCAAATCTCTTTGTGATTTTGGGCTATATAAATAAAATTGAATTGAATTGAATTGAATTGAATCATTGTGTCAGTGTAGTTATTATCATACTACAGTAGTATTTGTTGTTGTATCTGTGTGTAGATTCTCATTCATCCTTTAAAGTGAAGAACAGTTTTCTATTGGAAATGAAGATCAATCAAGTTCAGTTGACTAATCTTTTTAACCCACTACTTTAATACAAGAGCGCCCTCTTCTGACAGCATCAAATAGAGCAGAAAATGTCCTATAAATACATGACTGACATTAATGACTACATTTCAGTTTGAGTTGTTCACTTATTAAACTGTCTATTCTCTACGGAAATATTTTTATTACATTTTTAGATGAATTAGTCTTTTTCAAAAATGTTTTTCATATTTAGAATAAATGAGTCAATTCATGAGAAGAGCAGCTCAAATTCTCAAAGATTTAAGGTTTCAGTGGGATTAGCTGCAGATGAATTACAAACAGAACATTTTTCAGGAAAAGTTGTGTCCATTTTAAAAGTAAAAACATTTGATTAAAACGTTAGTAGGAACAAACAGTAAATTGATTGATTCATGATCATCGTTTATTATTATGATCAAATGTAGCTATTAAGATTAGTTTTGTCTTCAGAAACATGATAATTCTCTCTAAGTTAAAGAAGCATGTGCAAGTTTGAGCCACAAAGTCCAAACCCACAAGTTTCTCTACGGTGGCCCTGAAGTGCAAATCAAATCAACGAATTAATCCACTCAGAAATGTTTTAACGGTCACAGCAAAAATGAAAAAACAAAACAAACAAAAAAAAACTTAGAAAACAAAACCAAACTTCAGAAAACACAACGTTAAAAAGAGAAAACCTATCAGAAAATAAAAGTAATGTCCTAAAAGGTAAATGTAATATTAAAAAAACAAACAAAAACAAATTTCAGAAAAAAAAATTAAATGTTAAAAAAAAAAAAAAAAAAAAAAAACATCTCAGGAAAGAAAATGAAATGTTCAAAAATGAAAAAGAATCAGCAAAAGATAAGTACTATATTGGTACTATGGAACATTGCTGATTGGAGTTTAACTGATAGACATATGTCATCACCCAATCAGCGACGTCTGTGAGTACCTACCTTTAACAGCATTTCAATTTGTTTTCTAAAATATTTTTCATTTTTAACATTTCATTTTTTCTTCTGAAAATTGATTTTGTTTTCTGAAAAATTTTTATGTTTTGTTTTCTAAAATGTAACATTGTTTTTAATATTTGATTTGCTTTTTAAATTTCTGTTGTGATCTTTAAAATGTTCTCGTGTCGAATGATTTGCACTTCAGGGTCCGCTGGACTCCCAGAACAAACGGAGCTAACTGTCTTTAACCAGGCTTGGTCTGAGTTCAGAGGAGGAAACGCTTCTGAAAAGGCTGAAAGCTGCAGATCCTGCAGACCTGGAACCCCAAACAGAATAACAATAAAATAAAATGATCTGGAGGGCCGGATAGAACTACCCGGAGGGCCGGATCCGGCCCCTGGGCCTTGACTTTGACGTGGATAGACGGAAAAAGAAAAGAAAGACCTTGAGGAGATCAGGTGATTTCATCTGTTTACATTCTTTGTAAGAATCAACCGTCCGCTAAACGACTACAGCAGATATGTTTAAATGTGTCGAACAGTCCAGTGCTGCTCTCCACTCCAGCAGGAGGTCTTCAGTTCAGCAGCACAAACAAGGCCAGCAAGCCGTGAGAAGAAACCACTTCAAAGAACCAGGATCAAAGAAGACAGCGGGAAAACCGCGAGTGTAAAAAACAAAACCAGCTGCATTCTGGGTTCAATAACAGCATCAGACCTCAGCTGTGGCCCCGCCCTCCACCTGGATACATGCTTATTTATGGACCCAAAGTCAAAGTCTGTGATCAGGCTGAGGTTTGGAGTTATCACTTAAAATGGATGGACTTTTAATGAAGTTATTATTCCCAATTCCAGCTGCTTTTCTCCTTCAGAATCTGCTGGAATCATCAAAAATTCTCCTCTGATTGTGGGCTGGACTGTTGGCGTGGAGGTCATCATCATCCTATTGTTTACTCTCCCGTTAACACTCACACCCACAAGCTAACATTCTTTGTTTATGTCTTCCCTCTTGATTAAAATGTCAGAAGAACATGTTAAAAACTCCCAAAACTCAGTTTCCGTTGTAGTGGGTCCTAAACTAATCCTTACGTTACTACTTGATGCTGTTGCCCCTCTGAAACTCAAGCTTGTTAGACAAAACAGAGTAGCACCGTGGTTTAACGCTGAAACACGTTCCCTAAAACAAATAACTCGTAAATTAGAAAGAAAATGGCGCCGTTCTGGATCAGAGCACTCTCTGAATGCTTGGAAATGTAGCCTCTTAAGCTATAAAAAATCCCTGCGTAAAGCGAGAACTCAATATTACTCAACTTTAATAGCAGAAAATGCAAATAATCCACGATTTCTCTTTAGTACTATAGCCAGGCTGACCAGCAGCCACAGCTCGGTTGAACCACATATTCCTGCTACTATCAGCTCTGAAGATTTCCTTCAATTCTTTGATAATAAAATCTCAAATATTAGACAGAAGCTAAATGTGGTTATTCCCACTATCGACCCAAAGCAGGCAGAAGTTGTAGAAATAAAGGCATCCATAGAAACGTCTGTAACATTAGACTGCTTTACTGCTGTGGACCAAGCAGAAATAGCATCAGTTATTACGTCTTCTAAAACCTCCACTTGTCTCTTAGACCCAATCCCCACTAAACTTTTTAAAGAAATCTTCCCCCTAATTAGTGAATCTATTCTAACCATAATAAATGCCTCCCTAGAAACTGGTTATGTGCCTCAGTCTTTTAAATATGCTGTTGTTAAACCTCTTTTAAAAAAGCCCAGCCTGGATCCTGACATTCTGGCCAACTATAGACCAATATCTAATCTCCCATTCATATCTAAAATCCTAGAAAGAGTTGTAGTAAAGCAGCTGCAGTGCCACCTACAGGACAATAATCACTTTGAAGATTTTCAGTCAGGGTTCAGACCTCACCATAGCACTGAAACTGCACTGGTCAGAGTTACCAATGATTTGCTATTAGCTTCAGAAAAGGGACTAATCTCTGTTCTGGTCCTGTTAGACCTTAGCGCAGCCTTTGATACCATCGACCACAGCATCTTACTCCAGAGACTAGAGCATGACATAGGGATCAGGGGATCTGCCCTCCAGTGGTTTGAATCCTATTTATCTGATAGATACCAGTTTGTTAATGTAAATGGACAGTCCTCTCATTGTACTAGAGTTAGCTACGGAGTCCCTCAGGGCTCAGTTCTAGGGCCCATTCTGTTCACGCTTTACATGCTGCCTTTAGGAGACATAATCAGGAAACACAGCATTAATTTTCACTGTTATGCAGATGATACACAGCTGTATTTATCCATTAAACCAGATCAGAATGACCACCTAGAAAAACTGAATTCCTGCATCAGAGACATTAAGACCTGGATGACAATTAATTACCTCCTTCTGAACCCAGAAAAAACTGAGGTCATGATACTGGGTCCTAAACACCTGAGAGATGCTCTCTCAGATCAGATAGTCTCCCTGGATGGTGTAAATATTGCCTCCAATTCTTCAGTCAGAAACTTAGGGGTTTTATTTGACCAGGATTTATCATTTAAGGCTCACATATCTCAAGCTTGTAAAACTGCATTTTTTCATCTACGTAATATCGCTAAGATTAAAAATATGTTATCTAAAAGTGATGCTGAAAAACTCATCCATGCATTTGTTACGTCTAGACTGGATTACTGTAACTCTTTACTGATAGCATGCCCTAAAAGTTCTTTAAAAAGTTTTCAGCTTGTCCAGAATGCAGCAGCAAGATTGTTAGCAGGAACTAGTAGAAGAGAACACATCACTCCTGTGTTAGCTTCTCTCCACTGGCTACCAGTTGAATCCAGGATCAAGTTCAAAATCCTCCTGTTAACCTATAAGGCTCTGAATGGTGTGGCCCCATCCTATATTAGAGATCTCATAGTTCCTTACCAGCCAGTCAGAACACTTCGCTCACAGAATGCAGGACTGCTTGTAGTTCCTAGAATTTCTAAAAGTACAGTTGGAGGTAGAACCTTCAGCTATCAAGCTCCTGTTCTATGGAATAAGCTCCCAGCTCATGTCAGAGAGGCAGGTACAGTTTCTACCTTCAAAACTAGCCTTAAAACATTCCTATTTGGACAGGCGTTCTGCCAGACTAGCCAGTAATCATAGAATAATTAACATAATGCTCCCATACTGTTCTGAAGTTTGGGGAAATAATTATTATAATCACATACTTCTCCAATATATGCTTGCAATATAAATTATGAAATATGTATATTCTCTACATAGTAACATAGAAGGCTGCTAGAAGTTAGAAGCTGGGGAAAGTATGGTGCACTGGGGCTCTGTCCTCTTTTCCATCTACTTCTCCTCTCCTCTACTTTTTTATTTACTTCTAATTGTATGCCTTTGTTGGTGGTGCAGTATAATTCACATGTTTTTCCTTCTCTCCGACTCCCCTGTGGGAGACCGGGAGAGATTGCAGTTTCCGGGAGACTTGCTGGTGATCCTGACGAAGCCCCGCCCATCTGGATGAAGCCCCGACACCATCCTGCATCTCTGAGTGGGAGTGATTCCTGGTGGGTCGTCTGTCCTCCTGCTCCTGGTCGTGGACTGCAGTTCTGCTTCATCTGGACTATGGACTTAATCATCACTCGTCCCTCAGCTCTATATGAATGAACTCTACTCATATATGCAGTTTTAGCAGCTAACTTTTCTTTAACCGTTCTGGTATCGCCTGTCCGTCCTGGGATGGGATCTCTCCCTCATGTGGGAATCCCTAAGGTTTCTTCTTTTTTTCCTGACTCAGGTTTTTTTTAGGAGTTTTTCCTTACCGCGAGGGAGGGTCTAAGGACAGGGATGACCGTTCTTTATAGTCTGTTTAGTTTTTACCTATTGTGCATATTTTATGACTCCATCTGTGCATCTGTAAAAACTACAGGCATGAAGCCCAATGAGGCAAATTGAATTTGTGATATTGGGCTATATAAATAAAATTGAATTGAATTGAATTCTCTTGACTTTAATGAAAGGCACAAACAGTTCTTGGTTTCAACAGACGTTTATTCGGACATAGAAGTTCTTCAACATGTCTCAACATTCCTCTTTCCATACCCCAACAGAGCCGTCAGAACTATGAAATAAATACACAAACTTAAATTAACCCTTTTCACAAAGTGTTCTCACAGAGAATAATGAAGACAAACACATATTAAGTACACAATATATCACAAATAGACACTTAAATAGCATTAAGTTGCACATATAGACTCATTTTCACATAACTTTAACACAATCTCAGATTGCAAATCAATTAAGATGATAAAATAATGAAATCCGTACCTAAATGGCCGCATTAACTCAAGAGGAAAAACATCTTTATTCTTTTCTTAGACAGGCAAAACAATCGAAGACCCCCCCCTCCCCCTCCCCCATTCACTACATAGTGAACCACCTAGTGAGTTTGCCATTTTCTAGTGCTGTCCGAATCAACTAATTCTAAAATCGAGTGCACTAGAAATTTCCCAGAAGTCTTTGCGAAAAAATTGCATGCATTGATGATAACTAGATTGGCGAATATAGACCAAAATGCATTGGGGTCGAACAATTTCAAACAAAAACAACGTGTTTAAATGCTAGTTTTTCGCAAAGACTTCTGGGAAATTTTGAGTGCACTTGATTTTGGAAGTAGTAGATTCGGATAACTCTAAAAATGCCAAACGGACTCAAGAGAATCTGGTTACAGAGAAAAAAGATGGCTCCAGAAAATTAATAGCCGGAAGTCCCTCCTCCTGCTGGAGCCGGCCGCAACAAAAATATAGTTTTAAGCTTTCAGATTGTTTCTCTTTTTTTCTCTCTTTTATTGACCCTTTTTGCTGTTTTTTCTTTCTCTGTGATACTTTGTCACAGAGAAGAAAACTGCATTTTTGCAGCTCTGATCAGCTGATTTACAGAGAAAAATAAACTGCATTTTAACGTCTCTGATCAGTTTATTCACAATCAAAGGTGTAATAGCTGATAGTTCTGAAAAGGTTTTATCATTTTGAAAGGGTTTCCTAAAGTTTAGGAAATTTCCGTTATGCAACCAGCTAAAGTTACGATTTCCAGCTACAGATTGATTCTGATGACGTCTTGCGTGTGACCAGAAGCCCCTCAACGCACTATAGTGATTAATAACTGATTAATATCATTATTTACAGTGAGGGAAAAAAACTATTTGAACCCCAGCTGATTTTGTAAGTTTGCCCACTAAAAAAAGAAATGATCAGTCTATAACTTCAATGGTAGGTTCATCTGAACAGTGAGAGACAACAATGGCAAAAAAAAATCCAGAAAAATGCGTTTCAAAAAAAGTTATAAATTAATTTGCATTTCCATGGAGGAAATAAATATTTGATCCCCTATCCGTCAGCAAGATCTCTAGCTCCCAGGTGGGTCTTATACAGGTAACAAGCTGACATTGACCTCTCAGCTCGTTACCTGTATAAAAGAGACCTGTCCACAGAAGCAATCAATCAATCCAGATGCCAAACTCTGCACCATGGCCAAGACCAAAGAGCTTTCCAAAGATGTCAGGGACAAGATTGTGGACCTACACAAGGCTGGAATGGGCTACAAGACCATCGCCAAGCAGCTTGGTGAGAAGGTGACAACAGTTGGTGCAATTATTCGCAAATGGAAGAAACATAAATTAACTGCCAATCTCCCTCAGTCTGGAGCTCCATGCAAGATCTCACCTTGTGGAGTTTCAATGATAATGAGAACGGTGAGGAATCAGCCCAGAACCACTCGGGAGGAACTTGTCAATGATCTCAAGGCAGCTGGGACCATAGTCACCACAAAAACGGTCGGTAACACACTACGCCGTGAAGGACTGAAATCCTGCTGTGCCCGCAAGGTCCCCTGCTCAAGAAAGTCCATCTACAGGCCCGTTTGAAGTTTGCCACTGAACACCTGACTGATTCGGAGGAAGACTGGGTGAAAGTGTTGTGGTCAGATGAGACCAAAATTGAGCTCTTTGGCATCAACTCAACTCGCCGTGTTTGGAGGAGGAAGAATGCTGCCTATGACTCCAAAAACACCATCCCCACCGTCAAATATGGAGGTGGAAACATTATGCTTTGGGGGGGTTTTTCTGCCAAGGGGACAGGACAATTGCACCGCATCAAAGGGAGGATGCATGGGTATCGTCAAGTGTTGGGTGAGAACCTTCTTCCCTCAGTCAGGGTATTAAAAATGGGTCGTGGTTGGGTATTCCAGCATGACAATGATCCAAAACACACGGCCAAGGCAACCAAAGATTGGCTCAAGAAGAAGCATATTAAGGTCATGGAGTGGCCTAGTCAGTCTCCAGACCTTAATCCCATAGAAAATCTGTAGAGGGAGCTGAAGGTACGAGTTGCCAAACATCAGCCACGAAACATTAATGACTTGGAGAGGATCTGCAAAGAGGAGTGCGCCAAAATCCCCCCTGAGATGTGTGCAAACCTTGTGGCTAACTACAAGACATGGCTGACCTCTGATTTCCAACAAAGGTTTTGCCACCAAGTACAGAAGCACGTTTTTCAAAGGGATCAAATACTTATTTCCTTCATGGAAATGCAAATTAATTTATAACTTTTTTCTGGATTTTTTTTTGTCATTGTTGTCTCTCACTGTTCAGATGAACCAATCATTGAAGTTATAGACTGATCATTTCTTTTTTAGTGGGCAAACTTACAAAATCAGCTGGGGTTCAAATAGTTTTTTTCCCTCACTGTATTTACTGTCTAATATTACTTATTTACATCAAATGATTAGAAAAACATGTATTCTATTTTTAGAAACAAAAATACATGTTAGATTTGCCTTTGACGGTAGCTTCACTTCCTCACTTACTTTCTAACTTTTTTCTAAATTGTGTTCCAGATGCTTTTGACCTTTTTTTCAATCTATCTGGCGTTTTATCGAACTTCCCTGCCAAAGGCGTCGATTAAACCAATTCTCACCTTAACACGTTTTGTGTTCTACATTTTTATTTGGCCATTTCACTCAAACAAATAAAAAAAAATGCATTCATTTTATATATCTGTTTTAAAATGTGTGCTACATAATGTCACAGTATGAATGACTTTTAAAATAATTTAAACAGTAGATTCCGCCTCCTCCCCCATCCGTCCACTTCATTTGGGAGAGACCCACAGTTGAAATGATCCCTGGGGTAGACACTCCTGCTTTAAGGTTTCGGTGTTCACACTGGACTGTCACTACTCGATACTAGCCCATGTATCAATCAATCAATCAATCAATATACTTTATTAATCCCCTGGGGGGAAATTCATTGTTTTTCAGTACAACCAAGAACAAGACAAACAGACAGTTCAAGGTTCACTGCGGAAGCGTCCACTGAGCGGCGCCCCTTATTTTAATGTACCTGCAGTTGGAAGCTTGGTACGAAGTGTTAAAGTGGTGCAAATCTTGTGGATTTTGCTCCAGGCTCCACAGCTCTATTCTGATATCTGAAAGACAAGGGGCTGATCTGAATTTCTTCCCTACTCCTACAGCTTCTCCTTAACCCTACATTTAGCCCTCTGAGCGGAGATACATGGAAAAAACAGTGTCTTCAAATTTGGATATTACTGCTCCATCAATAGTCGCCAGTCATCTCAGTTAGTGCGAATCTACCAGCACTTGGAAAATACATAATGTCAGTTTACCAAGTTTAGAAAGATGTGCAGAAATAAAAAGTTTCGTACATTTGAATGTAAACTTCTGTGATTTAGAGTGCACCTACATGAAGAAATGTGTTTCCCCTTCTCGGCACCGCGTGACAAAGAACGCTCTATTGGCAGAGGGAAATCCAGTCTTAAAAACAACACTTATGGACACCACCACACCTTCAAATGCCCCTAAACTGGAGCAATAGGGTGTAGCAGAGGGGTACTGAGCCAATTCAGTTTCTGCTGAAAAGCGCAACTACTAGTTTCTTCTTCATGATCAACTTTCATCTCATTGGTATATCTGTGAGTTAATCATCATCATGTCACTACCAAATCCAAGTCCCTGATTGGCCAAAGTTCAACTGGTTTAACTTTCAAGGTGCGTTCAATGGTTGTGCGTTTTGTACATTACTTATGGACTTAAAAACTTGCATCCAAGAGTTTTGAACACAGAAGCTTGAATTTCACAAGTACATGTATTTAAAACCGTAACGTTTTTACATTATTATGAACTAGATATATAGCCCCTTCCTTGAACCGCCACCTTAACGTGGTGGAGGGGTTTGAGTGCTTGAGTGATCTCAGGAGCTATGCTGTCGGGGCTTTTGCCCCTGGTAGGGTCTCCCATGGCAGACAGGTCCTGAGAGACAAGCCAGACAAAGAGGGGTTCAGAACCCCTTTATGAGTAATAACACGAAAGATTCCGTTACGGCGCCCGGATTGGCATCATCGGGGCCCCACCCTGGAGGCAGGCCTGGGGTTGGAGCTCGGAGGCGAGCGCCTGGTGGCCGGGGCTCCTCCCACGGGCCCCGGTCGGGTAAAACCTGAAGGAGCGACGTGGGATCACTCACCAGTGGGCCCACCACCTGCAGGGGAGTTCTGAAGGGGCAGGTGCATTGTGGTTTGGGTGGCAGTCGCAGGCGATGGAAGGAATACCCTCTTCAGGGTGCTGGAGGGTTCGTGGGAGTTCGCTCATCCAGTCCATATGTGTTTTGTGGATTTGAAGAAGGCGTTCGACCGCGTTCCCCGTGGTGTCCTGTGGAGGGTGCTCTGGGAGTATGGGGTCCGGGGAGCCTTACTCAGGGCTGTCCGGTCTCTGTACGACCGGACAGGAGCTTGGTTCGCATGGCCGGCAGTAAGTCAGACCAGTTTCCGTGTTCATGTTGGACTCCGGCAGGGCTGCCCTTTATCACCGGTTCTGTTCATAGTCTTTATGGACAGAATTTCTAGGCGCAGCCAGGGGCCAGAGGGGGTTTGGTTTGGGGACCACAGGATTTCCTCTCTGCTCTTTGTAGATGATGTTGTTCTGTTGGCTCCATCGAACCGGGACCTCCAGGATGCATTGAAGCGGTTTGCAGCCGAGTGTGAAGCGGCTGGGATGAGGGTCAGCACCGCTAAGTCTGAGGCCATTAACAACAATAAAATAAAATGATCTGGAGAGCCGGATATAATTACCCGGAGGGCCGGATCTGGCCCCCGGGCCTTGACTTTGACACATGTGGACTTAAGTGATTCAGTGTTGTCCTCAATAATGCACAGGGTCAAAGTAGTGTTACATGTGAACACGGTCATTTCTCCTACCACTAATGACAATGAAAAAAAGTATTTTCTTTAGTCAACAATACAAAGCTGTTGGTCCTGAGGAAACACAGGCTGTTCTGCTGTAAATGTGCAGATCCAGATGTTGGACTTCTGAGAAATAGGAAGGTCGACGGCAAGAGTGAGATCCAGCTTTTTATGACAAACAACACAGATTCTGACATGGCAGAAACGATAGCTGAATACAGAGAACATTCCTGCTCATCTCCTCAAAGTAAACCAACATTAGAATCGTGCTGAAATAAACATTTGTGAATAATTAGAACAACACCAGAGTTGAGATCAACACGTCTCAGTATTCCTCAGAACACTGAAAGGTGCATATTTCATCAAGAAACCACAGCTGAAATTTGAACCACAATTAGACTTCTACTGCCTGAGTAGATCAGTTTTCCAAAACTGAAAATCTCCCTGGATATTGTACAGACTGCAGATTATGTCAATTTATTTACAGTTTACTAGATTACAGCTGAAGTTGTGCAGACGGTGAGTTGCCATGACAACTCTGGATGCTGGTTTGCTCGAGTTCAATGACTTCACTTCTGTTCCAGCTGTGAAGGAAACGTCCAAACCCCACAAAACAGGCAGACTGACAGATGGATTACAGACCGAAGACACCTGTGATGATTAGAGAACATTCCTGAGTTCGAAAGGTTTCTTTGGTCACAGTATATTTTGAAGGGATATCATCATATCTGTATGGAGTCCCTTACAGGAAATATCAGTTGATCAAAAAATACTACTTTCTTGTGTGCACCAGATAATAACTGGTGAGCACTAGATAGTAACTGGTGAGCGGAAGTTAGTAACTCGTGAAAATTATATAGTAACTAGTGCGCTCTAAGTGGTGACTGGTGATCCCCTAGATAGCAACTGGTGCGCACAAGATATTTACTAGAAAGCACCAGATAGTAACTGGTGAGCACTAGTTAGTAACTGGTGAGCACTAGACATTTACTAGTAAACACCAGATCGTAACGAGTTAGCATAAGATAGAAACTAGTGAGCACCAGATAGTACCTGGTGATTACCAGATGGTAACCAGCAGTGTTGGGACTAACGCCGTTTAAGTATAACGGCATTACTAACGGCGTTATGAATCAAGTAATTTAGTAATCTAACTAATTACTTTCATCCTCGCTGTAACGCCGTTATAGTTACTTCGTGTAAATCGCGGCGCGTTACTTCAAAGTTTGATGATCTTGCTGGAGCTGGGCGCTTCGCACCCGAAAGTTGCTTGTGTTGCGCGCCCCAAGTTGCATCAAGATACATGAGAAAATCCGGTTTCTTTTCAAAATATAACCAGTTTTTCACAATAAAATGCCAAGATTGACAAATGTGATCATGTTTTTGTGTCTAAACAGGCGGTAGACACGGATATAAACATTACAATCACAACACAAACGTGCGCGCGCGAGCACAGAGACACACAAAACAGACAGGCACGCACACTTTTTTTTCTTTTTTCACAGACACGTACACACGCAGATCAACGTGGATAGACTCCGGTGCGGAGTGAGGAGTTTCGGGAGTTAATAAAACGACAACAGAGAGACAGAGAGCAGCTCATCTTAGCAGAAACGGGGTAATATTTATAAAACACACAACACAGACAGACACGAGCGCGCACAGATCAACGCAGTGAGCAGACTCCGGAGCGAGTGGGCGGGGCTGCGGGATTTTGGGAGAGAAAAAAGAGATGCAGAGAGCTGCTCCTCTTAGCAGAAATATGGGTTAATAATTGTAGTTTATTAATTTATTATTGTTTTGCACTTTCAGTTTTTTAAGCCATTTTGTTTAATTATAGTTGTAGGTAAGATACTTGAAGTATGTTAATAGTTGAAACGTTTACCTTTTTTGTGTGAAGTTACATTTTTTATATACCACTTGTTGCAGTGTTTTGTGTGATAATTCTGACAAATAAATATTGAAAATTCTTTCCCTAAACCCTCTCTCATGTGTATCCTAAACTTAGACAATATGACTCCATTGGAAAACTATACCAGTATACTATTGTCGGTTATCATCTATTATTGAATGTAAATTATTTTTTTTATTTGTAATGCAGGAAAAAATACAAAATATTACCATATTTAAAGAGTAATTTAAAACGAGTTACTTTTCCAAGTAACTAATTACTTTGAAGATGCAGTAATTGAGTTACTAACTCAATTACTTTTTGGGAGAAGTAACTAGTAACTATAACTAATTACTTTTTTGAAGTGAGATGCCCAACACTGGTAACCAGTGAGCACCAGATAGTAACTGGTGAGCATTATATAGTATCTGGTGCATTCTAAGTAGTGAACAGTGATCTCCAGATAGTAACTGGTGCGCACTAGATAGTAACATGTAAGCATTTTACAATGACTGGTGCGCTCTAGGTAGTAACTGTTGATATCCAGATAGTAATTGATGCACATTAGGTAGTAACTAGTAAGCACCAGAGTGTAACTGGTGAGCACTAGATCAGTAATTGGTGTGACACTGTTTTTTTCAATGACCCTTGAATAGAACAATTACTGAAGAAATTTCATTTTTAAATTAAATTTCATATTTACATGTACAAAAAACATTTTTTTTTAGATTTGACCCAGAAATGGGGGCGAGGGGAAGGGGGTGCGAGACAAAATTGCATATTAGGGGGTATTTCAAAATTGTTAGTTGTTGTTGTCTTTCTTTACAATTGTTTTTTTTCAAATAATTTTTTTTTTGTCTAAAGACAAGTACATTTCATCAGAAATGACGTTTTAGTATTTTGTATGTGGAATCACTGAACTATGATGGATAATCTGACATGAAATGTCCTGTAGTTCTGGAATGACCCAACTTTGACTGATTCCAGAACAGGTACAGCGTTTCAACAGTCCTCTCTTCCACCTGTGGTTCACGTCTGCACGGTTAAGGAGTTACTTTCATCTGAAGAAACTGTTTCATCTTTTAAAACTTCTGTTTCATGGTCCAGCCTCTTGTGACATCGTGCAGGTGTACAGACACACAGCAGGAGAAATCACGCACAGTACCAATGCAGCTCTGAGGTCTGTTTATTAACGGGGACCGGAAGTGAATTAAAGAAAGAGCGAAGCTTTTCATAATAAAACAGGAAACCAGTCAAACTGATACCCTTTTTTTCGTTGTAGTTTTTGTGAATATCTTTGAAACCACCCTGCTGTCATTGAGTTATTGGAATGTTCTCGGTTTCATAGAGCACTGTTGCTTGTTGCTGTTGTAGGAAAAAGACGCGACGCTTTTATTCTTCAGGAAAAGACAGGAAGCTGTGACGTCGGCGTACCGGTCGGTGGGCTGACGGAGCTCCGAGCTCTCGGAATCCTTCGGAACCGTTCGGAACCCCTCGGCCGCCTCCCCGCTCCACCGTCAGCCGTGTTTTCCTCCGAGCTGCTGCAAAGCGGAACTGGCGGCGCTGGCGTGGCGGGGATCGGCTGAAAGATTATCCCGGTGTGTGTTATGACGACGCGCGGGGACACGCACCCGCACGCAGCCGTGTTCGTGTCGCGCGGCGGGATGCAGCGGGGGGAGAGTCGCCACAGAGACGCTGGGCTCCGGCCAAGCCTTGCTGCATTCTAGCCGCTCTGCTCGTCCATCGATGCTCGGGGTCTGACTGCAGTGGCTGCATCGCTGATCGGCTGAACATCCGCGCGCGCGGTGCAGAATGCAGCGCGCGTGAGGACAACCCCCCGCCCCCCCTCCTCCTGCTCATCCATCGCTGCCATGACAGGCAGAGGTCTCCTCTCGAGCACGGCGCGCTCGCTCGGACGGCGGGCGGATTGATTCGGGACGCTGCTCGCATCTGCGGATGTTATTCCGTCTGTGGAGCCTGTAAACAGCATCCGCGCGCGCGTGCGCGTGCACCGTGACACTCTCAGGGAACAGCAGAGAAACAACATGTCTTCTCGGTCAGCTTTGCCGTCTGGAAACGACAGGAGCGCCGGGGACCACGTAAGTGCAAATGCTGCCTGTGCTGGTGCGCGTGCACGTCAGAGGAGAGATCTCCTCAATTTTGCGGCCTCTGGAGGAGGAGGTGCACGCACGGAGCCGTTTCTGGATCAGACGTTTAGGAAG